>NC_058518.1:256079300-256382330 GCF_904849725.1 Hordeum vulgare subsp. vulgare | reverse complement strand
CCCTGGGCGTCCTCTTCCCTAGGTCTTTCACCTATATATTCCCTAAAATCCCAGAAAAAATTAGGGGACCCACAAAAATACTTTTCCGCTGACGCAAGTTTCTGTCTCCGCAAGATCCCATCTGGGGCACGTTCTGGTGCCCTGCCGGAGGGGGGATTCGGATACGGAGGGCTTCTTCATCAACACCATGACCTCTCCGATGATGCGTGAGTAGTTCTCCATAGACCTACGGGTCCTTAGCTAGTAACTAGATGGCTTCTTCTCTCTCTTGGATCTGCAATACAAAGTTCTCCATGATCATCATGGAGATCTATCCGATGTAATCTTCTTTTGCGGTGTGTTTGTCGAGATCCGATGAATTATGGATTTATGATCAGATTATCTATGAATCTTATTTGAGTTTCTTCTGATCTCTCTTATGCATGATTTCATATCCTTGTAATTCTCTTCGAGGTTGTCGGTTTTGTTTGGCCAACTTGATCTATGATTCTTGCAATGGGAGAAGTGCTTGGTATTGGGTTCATACCGTGCGGTGACCTCACCCGGTGACACAAGGGGTAGCATGGCACGCATCGTGTTGTTGCCATCAAGGGTAAAAAGATGGGGTTTTCATCATTGGTTTGAGTTTATCCCTCTACATCATGTCATCTTGCTTAAGGCGTTACTCTGTTCGTCATGAACTCAATACACTAGATGCATGCTGGATAGCGGTCGATGTGTGGAGTAATAGTAGTAGATGCAGAAAGTATCGGTCTACTTGTCTCGGATGTGATGCCTATATGTATGATCATTGCCTTGGATATCGTCATGACTTTGTGCGGTTCTATCAATTGCTTGGCAGTAATTTGTTCACCCACCGTAATATTTGCTAGTTTGAGAGAAGCCTCTAGTGAACACTATGGCCCCCGGGCTACTTCACAACATATTTTCAGCCTTACTCTTTTACTTTGTTGCACTTTCCGCCTTCAGATCTCACTTTGCAATCAATCTTGAAGGGATTGACAACCGCTTTATAGCGTTGGGTGCAAGCTCTTTTGTGTTTGTGCAGGTACTCTGGACTTGACGAGATTCTCCTACTGGATTGATACCTTGGTTCTCAAACTGAGGGAAATACTTACTGCTCGTGTGCTACATCACCCTTTCCTCTTCAAGGGGAAAACCAACGCAAGCAAGTCTCTGTAAACGTGTTAATTCTGGCGCTGTTGTTTGAAAAGTAGGAAGCCCCCAACCCCCGAGCATGGATTCGGGCCGAGAGACTCCTCGCGCATCTCTCCCGATCGCCATGTAGAAAGTGAGAGGTCTTGGTGGCCACTGGAGCCTGTTGAAGGTTTGCGTGCCGTGTCATGGGCTTGCTCCGCACCGCGGCGGACGCGCTTCAGTGTCTAGGGGCGGAGCCTTCCAGCAATTAAGTCCGACTGTAGGATGAGTGCAGGAACCTTGCGTCGAGGTAGCGCCAGCTTCAATTTGCCATGAACCTCGGCTGTCTGCAGCATGAGCGCGCCCGCGTGGAGGCAGAGGGGCCCCTCCTGCGGCGGCGGAAGCCCACGAGCATGCTCTCTCCGAGGCTTCGGAGGCTGATCGTTGGCGCACGGCCTACGAGGATCGGCATAGGGAGCTTTGTGCCCTCAATGCCGATCTTGAGGAGCAGGCTCAGCTGAGGGCCACCCTAGGGGGTCCGGATGCTGAGTTCTTCCCTGCCGACGTGGGCTCTTGAACGTCCGCCGATTCGCTAACGCTTGTAGAGGTGGAGCAAAGCGTGGAGCCGAACCGTCTGGCTGTGAGGGAGCGCCAGGTTTCGCTTGCTGAGAAATCCCTTGCCTCTCATGAGGCGAAGCTTCAGGAGGAGATCGACAGGGGGGTGGCGGAGGCTCATCGTTCCCTTCTTCTTGACTATCGTGCAAAGCTGAGGCTCCAGGAGTCCCACTTCCACGAGCGTCGTGACCACCGAAAAAACGAGGTTGATGCCCTCCACAAAAGGTTGGATCAAGAAGTGAAACATCGGCAGGTCGCACTGGACTCCCAGGCTACTTCCGAAGGTAAACTGTCTCTTCTTTACAAACAGGTGAAAGGCGCGGCTTCCCTGGTTGGAGAGGTATCCTAAGAGGCAATCCATGCTCGTGGCCTCCGGCTTGAACGCTCCTGGATGTTCCAATCCCTCAAGAGGAGAGCCTCGCGGGCTTTGAGCGACATCTATGGCGAGGGTGTCTCAAGCCCCCTGGTCCCTGACGATGCTGGGTACTTGGGCTTCTTCTCTCATGTAGTGGAATGTCTTGAAGCGGGTGCCAAGAATGCACGTGCGCTCGTAGAGGATAAGAGTCGTGACCTCTTGGGTCAAGCGACCTCGGACGTCTTTATTCACCTCCTTCGCCTTGACCCATACTTTGACTTTGCTGGAGTGTTGGGTCCGGTGCCACAGACGATCTATGACGCCCTGGCCGAATGGGTCGAGGTCCACGTAGAAGACCTGCTGACAAGGCTTCCTCCCGAAGGCTACGGCGTGAGCTCTGGCGACGATGTGTCCTCCTGATCCGCCTCTTTGTTCTCCTGATAGGGTTATGTACTCGGTTTAACATCAACTTTGATGTATATGGAGAGTACCTTTCAATGTGTTCTATGAAGACGAGGTGCGCACGATGTTTTCCTCCAGGCCGTGGCCGCTGTCGGCCCCGTGTTGTCGCGACGCCGACGGTCTAGTCCGCGATCACGGCTCCGTTCGTGGCGCTTCCTTCTTGCTTGTGGGGAGGTTTGAGAACCCTTTTGGCACTTTGTGTCTGCAGGTCCCAAGCCTGCACATTTCCCTGCCGCGGTGAGGCGCAACCCATTACCAAGGTTGTTCCTCACGGGGCAAAGCCTCGACGCCCTGGGTGCCGACATGGGCGGCACCTCGGTGCCCGAATGGCCTTGTGACCGGTAAGGCTCCTGAGTCATGTTGCTCAGGAGTCCCCCTTTACACTCAAACCGCTCTACGTCGACAGGTCCCAGTCCTGCACATTTCCCCACCACCATTAGGTACGGCCACGAAGGGCGAGTCTATGGGGCGGGGCACCGCCTCCCGTGATACCGATCGGAATTCCAGGACGACATCAAAAAGGGCAAGAGGCCTTATGACCGGTAAGGATCCTGAGGCACGCCTCAGGAGTCCCCTTTGACGCTCGAGCGATTCCCCATTCCGCCCCTCTTGAAGTTGCCTTGGGAGGCCCGGTGGTCTCCCAAGGTTTCCCTGAAACACCAATCAAAACAAAGGGAGAAAGAGAACTGGAGTTTGGTAAAACAAGAGAAACATAGAGAAGAAATCCCCGCCCTTCTTTTCTTCTCAAACATTTAAGCAAAGAGATCTTCAAGCTTTTGATGGCTCCAAATACAGAAGGGGAGGCCCTTGAGGGATACAACTTGAAAAAACAAGAAAGGAATGAGAAAACGGCCGCGTCCGGCGCCTAATTAATCTCCGCCGCCATCTCCCCCCAGCGCGGAGCATAGGGCTTCCACTAGGTGTGGGAGGGGCCCCTCCGTGTCCTTGGGGGGCCCCGGGCGTATACAGCCTCGGCTCGTTATTACGTGAGAGTGTCACGGTGGGGGTGTTTATGGGAGGTCACGAGGACGCTTTAGCCTCGCGAGTGTCCCTACCCCTGAGGCATAGACGCCTGATTTCGAAAGTCATTGGTGGACTATGTTGATTGCCTCCGTCTTCTCCCCAGCGCGTAGCATAGGGCTGCCACTAGGCATGGGAGGGACCCCTCCGCGTCCTCGGGGGCCCCCGGGCGTATACATCCTCGGCTCATTATTACGTGAGAGTGTCATGGGATGAAGTAGGTTCCGGAAGGATTGAAGGATGTTGGAGAGGTGTCACGGGTCGATGTAGGTCCCGGGGACGCTTTGGGAGCCCCATGCCTGAGAGGCGCGTGCCAAGCTCGCGGTCCCCGGGCTCGTAGCGGCGTGGTGTGGTCTGCCCTAAGCTAGCCATCGAGCATGGGAGGAGCCCCCATCGCTCGCTGGCCGGAGAGCTCGCCCAGACGGTAGGTCCATCACCGGGGCATTCCCCGAGCGTGCCTCGCCGGCCCCCAGGTTCCCACGTTGATACCCTGGGCCATGCCCCCAGGCCGGGCTAACCCAACCCGAGGGCAAGGGCGCGTACCCAAACAGCCGCTCGCGATCCAACGAAGCCCGCACGGGCGACATGGGCATGTGTTCCACCCTGAGTCCCCAAGCGGGCGTCGCGCGCCCCGGAGGCAGGGGCGGATATACCACCCCAGGCCTCCAGGTTAGGATCGTCTGGCCCGGGAACATGGGCGTGTGCTCCACCCTCCATTCCCAGGCTGGGGCCTCTCGGCCTAGATACAAGGGTGCGTCCACCCCGTCCCAGGCAAGAGGTCCCCGGTCCCCAAACCCAGACGTCTGCCCGAAGCAGCTCCCAGCCAGCATATATGCCTCGCGAGGACGACCGCGCAGGTCGTCCCCGCGAAGCCACCCTCGCGGTGCTATTCATACCTGTTTGCGTAGGGGCTTCCTGTGGGGTCGCGCTCGTGCCTCTTACCGCAGTGATGGTCTATGATGCTTCCTCCGCAGCCCAGATGTGTGCCAACGCGGTCGTCGTTGAACTACGCGCGCCTCCAGGGGTTGATGTAGTCGGGCATCCGATGTTCCCTCCTTGTTCCACAAAGCACGCCGGGGGGCGCTAGACGACGCCTCCACGACTCGGCCAAATCTCGTGCCTCTAGCAGCTCCTGCCGAATCCCAAGTGGGGGTAGGCCCGAGGGGATGTTTGGGACTCGCCCGTGTGGTTCCCCCGCTGTAGCCCCTGGCGATGTGGGCTAGCGAACGCGGTTCCCATGGGGGCGTGCCTGGGTCTCGCCAGCGACGCTGCGCCCAAGAGCGCGCGTGTGCCCGCCGACGTGGCGGAGGCGGCGTGTCGACGCTTGAGCTCGTGGGCCACCAGGAGCGCGACATGTTGGTGCGTCGGGTGCTGACAGACTCGGAAGGGGGAGGAACAGCCTAGACGTGTGGCAGGGTCAGGGCGATTGGGTGATGCCATGTGGTTTTGTGAAGGCGGCAGGCCCGTGCGCTCGTTGGAATCCCGTCCGGTGTAAGCGTCGGCCGACGGCGCGGAGGAGCGTTGCAGGGCGTCCCGGACCGCTTGCGCCGGCCGTGCCACGCGAGCGGCCCGCCTCGCCGCACGGATTCGCCGTCTCCCTACCATGAGTGTGACCAGCTTCAGCGGGCCAAGCCTTGGGAGAGACCATGACACGCCCCCTACCTGGCGCGCCAAATGTCGGATTTCGGGCTCCGCAAAACCCTAAAGATTCAAACTCAAGTGAGTGTACTAAGATCTCTCGCGGGCTCGCCTCACCTAACTTGCTACTCGCTGAGGATGGCGGAGAACTCACTCGATGGTGAGAAAGACACAGAACACGGCAATTTACCCAGGTTTGGGCTGCTGAGAAGCATAATACCCTACTCCTGCTTTGGTGGATTGCCTCTCGTGGAGGTTGGTGGATGAACTAGTATAGTGTTCGAGGGCCTCCAGAGGCTGGGTGGCCTTTGTGTGAAGCCAGTGGGAGAATGAATGCATCTCCTCCCCCCTACGAAGTAACCTACTCTCCCTATATATAGTGGTGGCTCTGATCCTCTTCCCTTATCTTTTCAATGGGAAGGGGTCCCACAATGGCCAATTTTGAAGGGGAACATGGGAACATGCTCCCCTACCTAAAGGTGGTCTTCGCCTGCAAAGTGGCTGTCAGCGCTGCAGGGACGGGTTTAGGGATGACGTCTGCCTTGCTGGCGGGCGGTGATAGCCTTGTTGCACAAAAAAGGAAACCTTTGGAAGATGCCTTGGGAACCCGCGTTCGTCCTTGCTTCCTTTGCACTAAAGGGGAAACTGCACCATCCTGCTGTCTGTTGCTCGCCTGTCCTTCCTCTGCGTCATCCTTGACTCATGAGGCCGGGCCTCGCCTTGGAATATCCGCCACTCCGGAGGGGCCCTGATGAGGCCCCCTGTGGGTCTTGATGTTGTTCCTCCTCGCGAGGCTTGGCCCCTCGCGAGGGCCTTGCTTTGAGTGGTGTCGGGCCCGTTGGCTTTTGGTCGATGAAGTGGCCCAACCCTGGACCACACGCAGGCAGGTCTGGGTACCCCCATTCCCAAAACACCGACAGAATTCTCCCTACAAGAGTTGGAACACTTGAACTCCCACCTATTTTCTTGGTACTGGCTCCCTTTTAGTGCAAAAACCGGCCATTCTGGTCGCATACTTCTAGGAGTGAAGGACGCCACCTTTAAGATAGGTAGCATGGACGGGGGCAAGTTCTATGTTAGTATGAAAGTTTTTGAGCGGGCCATCAACTTCAAGTGGGAAATTGTCGTTGTCTATGGCCCGACTGACCATCGTCGTTCTGAGTCTTTCCTCGTTGAGCTTCACAAGAAGGTTTCATCTGCCGGTGGTGGTGGGCGGTGATTATAACCTCTTCCATTGCGCTGAAGACAAAAGCAATAACCGCGTGAACTTTCATCGCATGCAACTTTTCAATGACTACATTGCTGACCTCGCCCTACGCGAGCTAGATAGGATTGGTGCCAGGTTCACCTGGACCAACCGTGAGGCTAACCCGACAATGTCGGTTCTTGACTGCACCTTTGTGGCTCCGGAATGGGAGCTCAAGTGCCCTTCTGCCTCTCTCTGAGCCATCCGCCATGTCGGTTTGGACCATGTTCGCATTCTCTCCTCGGAGAATGATAGACCGTCCCTCCTCCTCGGTTCCGGTTCGAGACCTTCTGGCTTAATCAGGCCATCTTTGCCGACGCGGTTCGTGCTAGCTGGGTGGCCGCTCGCGACTCTTCATGTCGATCCGCGTCTGCCGTTGATTCTTGGCAATTTTGTGCCAAGTTAGCGCGCTAGTTTAAGAAGGGTGGGGAGCCAACCTGGGTCGTAATCTCCAGGAATGTAAGAAGGAGCTTCTCGAATCCATCGAGGCCCTGGACCTGCGGGCAGACTCCTCAGGCCTCTACCCTAACAAGTGGCTGGTTTGATATGATCTTGATGATCATCTCATGGTAATCTACACCGATGAGTAGGCGTTCTGGCGCTAGCGTCGCACTCAACAATGGGTGTTGTGTGGTGATGCCAATACGACATACTTTCAGGCCATCGCTAATGGCCACCATTTCCGCAACACCATCCCTCTCCTATGGGATGGGGACACCCTTCTCCAGCACCCGTCCGAGATTCACGCCCATGTAGACGGCTTCTATAAAGCCCTTTTCTCGTCCTCCCCTAGGGTAGGGCTGTCTTTGGCCCCCTCTTTCTGAGCCCCCCCCCCCCAGTGCCTCTCCGACGCGGAGAATGTGGTGCTCATCGCTACCTTCTTTGTAGACGAGGTCTGATACGTCTCAAACGTATCTATAATTTTTGATGGTTTCACGCTGTTATCTTGTCATCTTTGGATGTTTTATGTACCTTTTATATCTTTTCTGGGACTAACTTATTAATTCAGTGCCAGTTCCTGTTTTTTCTGTGTTTTTGAGTCTTTTCAGATCTGATTTTGGAACGGAGTCCAAACGGAATAAAAACCCCGAAATGATTTTTTCCCGAATGAAAGAAGATCACGGGGCCTCAGGGCAAAGCCAGGTGGGCTCCACGGAGCCCACAAGCTCCCACTCCGCCACCAGGGGGAGGCGGCGGTGTCAGGGCTTGTGGCCTCCCTGGCCGCCCCCTAACCTAGATCCTTGGCCTATATATATTCCCAAATATTCATCAAAAAATCAGGGGAGCCTCGAAAATACTTGTCCGCCGCCGCAAGCTTCCGTTTCTACGAGATCTCATCTGGGGACCCTTCCCGGCGCCCTGCCGGAGGGGACTTTGGAGTTGGAGGGCTTCTTCATCATCATCATCACCCCTCCAATGACTCGTGAGTAGTTCACTTCAGACCTACAGGTCCGTAGTTAGTAGCTAGATGGCTTCTTCTCTCTCTTGGATCTTCAATACAAAGTTCTCCATGATCTTCATGGAGATCTATCCGATGTAATCTTCTTTGGCGGTGTGTTTGTCGAGATCCGATGAATTGTGGATTTGTGATCAGATTATGTATGATATATATTTGAGTCTTTGCTGATTTCTTATATGCATGATTTTATATCCTTGTAAGTCTCTACGAGTCTTGGGTTTTCTTTGGCCAACTAGATCTATGATTCTTGCAATGGGAGAAGTGCTTGGTTTTGGATTCTACCATGTGGTGACCTTTCCCAGTGACAGTAGGGGCAGCAAGGCACACATCAAGTAGTTGCCATCAAGGGTAAAAAGATGGGGTTTTCATCATTGGTTTGAGATTATCCCTCTACATCATGTCATCTTGCTTAAGGCGTTACTCTGTTCTTTTGGACTTAATACACTAGATGCATGCTAGATAGCGATCGACGAGTGGAGTAATAGTAGTAGATGCAGAAAGTATCAGTCTACTTGTTTTGTACGTGATGCCTATAGATATAATCATTTCCATAGATATCGTCACGACTTTGCGCGGTTCTATCAATTGCTCGGCAGTAATTTGTTCACCCACCGTCTACTTGCTTTCATGAGAGAAGCCACTAGTAAACACTACGGCCCCCGGGTCTATTCACATCGATCGTTTACACCTCCGCTTTTACTTTGCTTTGTTACTTTGTTGCTTTCAGTTCTCACTTGGCAAACAATCTATAAGGGATTGACAACCCCATCATAGTGTTGGGAGCAAGCTTTTGTGTTTGTGCAGGATCTTGAGATACTCCTCCACTTGATTGATACCTTGGTTCTCAAACTGAGGGAAATACTTACCACCGCTACGCTACATCACCCTTTCTGCTTCGAGGGAACACCAACGCAAGGCTCCAAGTCCACGGGGGAAATCCTTTGCATACTTTCCTAGGAAGTCCCTTAAGGCGTAGCCGCAGCAGAAAGATCAAGTCAAATATTCTCCCGTCAACGTGCTTATTTCTGGCACCATTGGAAGGTCTTTTGTTGCAGTAGCAAGGTCTGGTTGGCTATCAAGAGAATGAATCCCGCCTCTGCCCTGGCCCTGATGGACTTCTAGTGAAGTTCTTCCAGGCTTTCTGGGACACCATTATCCTCAGGTGATGGCCCTCTTTGAAGAGTTATGTGTGGGATCTATCAACCTCTCTCGGCTTAACTATGGGATCGTCACCCTCATCCCCAAGGTGACGGGGTCTTCGGACATCTGTTAGTTGTGTCCGATCACGGTGATCAACGTGATTTTGTGCATCTTGGCTAAGGGGTACACCAATAGGGTGACCCTGTTAGCTGACCGGATCACTCATCCAAGCCAATAAGCCTTTATCCACGACCAATTTATCCTGGATGGGGTCTTGGTCTTCCACGAAGTCCAACACGAGGTGCGCACTAGGAGGCAGCGTCCGGTCTTCTTAAAGATCGGCTTGCATAAGGACTATGACATGGTTTTCTATGCCTTCCTCTGGGAAGTCCTTATCAGGAAGGGCTTCGATAATCGATGGGCGACCAAGGTTATGCAGATGGTCTCGTTCGCCGTACGGCGATTAACATAAATTGGGAGGCCGGCCCTTACTTCCCCACACTCTGTGCGATTAGGTAGGGGATCCCTTTTCTCCGTTCTTGTTCAACATGGTTGTCGATGCCCTTGCCACCATCCTTGATTAGGCTAAGGCGGACGACCATATTCATGGTGTTGTCCCTCAGCTAGTGCGAGGGGGAGGGGATTCCCTCCTCCAATATGCTGACGATATGATTATCATGGTGGAGGGATGTGACGATGATATAGTCAACCTCAAGTTCCTCCTCATGTGCTTCTAGTACATGTTTGAGCTCAAAACAAACTTCGAGAAGAGTGAAGCGAAGATGCTTGGATACTCTGAGGACGAGTCCCAACGCATTGCTAACTGTCTCAACTGCCAGCTTGGATCCTTCTCCACAACCTACCTGGGGATACCCATTAGTGACTCACGCCTCTTCGTCGCGGATCTTTGGACGAAGGTATCTAAGCTCCAACACCGGATTGAACCATAGCATAGCAGGTGGCTGTCCAAGGCGGCTTGTATTGTTCTCATCAACTCATCCCTATCCAGCCTCCTCCAATTTCTAATGAGTTTCTATAGACTCCACGAAACCTTACACAACGAGATTGTCAAGTACTACTCTAGATTTTACAAAGCTAGCGAGGGCGATAAGCAGAAATACCACATGGTCAGCTGGCCATACATCTGCAAGCCCCTAGACCAGTGAGGTTTGGGGATCATGTCCTCCAAGGACATGAATATTGCTTTGCTGACTAGATGTCTATGGAGGATCGCCAATGGTGATGGTGGTCTTTGGCTTGACATCATTAGGAACAAGTACCTTTGGGGCCAGCCGCTTGCGTTTTTCCAACGCTGCGGGGGCTCTCACTTATGACAGTGAGTCATCCAGTTGCTTCCTGTCCTCCGCATCGAATCCTCCATCTCAATTGGGTCTAGGTCTTCAACGCTTTTCTGGTTTGACGGATGGGTTGGGGACTTCATGTTTGTTGTCCGCTTCCCAGACTTATTCTCCATCGGGGTGGAGCCTAGAGTTTTGGTCGAGGACGCCCTTATGGACCTAGGGCGACTCGTGTTCCAGCGACCGTTCGGTCCACCGGATCTTGCTTCTTGGATAGAGATGCTCAAACGCAATGGCCCTAGGGACAACATATGCCCCCTTTGTGACACGGTGGAGGACTCAAATCACATATTCTTCACGTGCGTTTTGGTCCAATTCCCCTAGAGTTGTTTACGCAAAGCCGTTGGTGGACAATGGTGCCACACCAACGTCCCCGGCCTCTTTGAAGAACTCCATCCCGTCTCTCTATCGGTCCGCCGCATTAGGTGGCTGCCCATTGGGGTGCTTGCGTGGACTCTTTGGACTATTCGCAATAAGCTTGCGATTCAGCGTGTTCCTCTCCAACGTGCAAATGAGACGGTTTTTAAAATGTGTGGTTTCCTGCAGATCTGATGGCTGCTCAGCTGCCCTTCAAACCAAAACGCCATCACCAACATCCTCTCCGACCATAGCTCGATGTCTCTCCACCCAGCGCCGTCGCTCCATCCTCCACCCCCTGAGCCAGATTAGCCCTATGTGGACATGTCACCCGCTGTCGTGTATGGGTGTTTGTGTTTCTTGTAGGGCTTGTTGAGTTGTGCCCTGAGCAGACCCCTTTCGTCATGTTTTGTGCTACTCCTTTGTGTGTGTGCATGAGTGTGGTGAACATTTGTTAGATATTGTGCTCGGGTGGTTTGCTTTACACATAAAGCGGCATGAAAGTCTTTTTCAATAAATTCCCCACAACCAACCATGTGAGGTGGAGGCGGGCTTCGCGTTGACTAGTTCAACCAGCAACTGTTGTCACCACCCAGAGTAAACGCGTCAAGCTATAATCCATTCCAGGAAATGTCATGATCACATCCTGAGAGTATGCTAGTTTCTCCTGCTGAGAGTACAGCGACGACTACCTTCAAATTTCTGCCAACGTTCAATCGGGTGCTCCTATTATTACTACTGGTAGAGTGTCGCGTTGCCACGAGCCATACATATTTTTTTTATCAGTTACATATATAGACATAATGCATGTCAAATTTCGCATGTGTAAAAATGATAGCCCATAACAATCAAAAAATATTTGAAATCCACTTCACTTTTGATGTTGTAAGATGATAAAAGACATAATAGAAAGTTGTGTACATGAAGAGCAATGATCTAACTAATTATTTGTTGCAAACTTAGATACATTTGATGGGTTTAAAATATCTCAATACAATGTGAGAAATGTTGTCTTTAGCTTCATTTGTATGGTACTATGTGAGTCACATCCCGCTTTAACGAGCTAGAAATCATATCCCATAACAATAGATCACTTGGATGGTATTTTTTCTAAATAAGACTTGCTAGGCTATGTGGCATTTATGTCACCGCATAGCAGTTGCTCATTTCTCCTTTTCTTGAAGGAAAAAAACAGTCATTCCTCTCACTCACTCACTGCACAACTGCCTCCCGCTCTCCCCATCGTGTCAACTTTAGTCGGTTAGAAAAATGCAAGTGTTTAAAAGAAAGAGCAATTGCACTTTACTTGAAAACAATTAACCTAGTTTTTTAATGCACCAAACATATAAAATCTGCTCACTTATTGAATTTTAGATTGGTATAATAATTGCGTGAACTTCAAATTCACAACACAGCGCTCAAACAACATAACAGGTATGATGGAGTCCACGTCCAAGTGCATCGATGCTGAGGAGCATGACAATATTCCCTCCTAGAAATTTTGTTGCTCCCGATGGAAGGAGAATGAAATATGGGGCCCAGAACACGCACTATCACGGAGAAACTCAACACGGTTGAGGAAAAGCAGTCCAACAGCACCTTTAGCATGGGCCAAGAACACGCAGCTCCTTTCATCCTGCAACACACCAGCACCACGAGAAGCTCTAACTATAATCCAACACCATCACCAGCACGGCCAGGCCGCAGGCACCACGAGCAGCTAGTCTACCATTCTAGGAGGACAACTTTGTCGCAACCACACCCGAGTTTCCCAAATGAGATCCGGTCGATGCCACCACCACGCACACCTGCGCTGCAGCCTCCAACAACCATTTGGCGATGACCACGACCCTTGGACACCCATGCACAACATAAGTCGCCGACCGTCGCTCGAGCAGCATCTCCAAGCCGAGTCGGACCTTGATACGCCTCCAACGTATCTATAATTTTTGATTCTTCCATGTTGTTATGCTATCAATCTTGGATGTTTTACAATTATTTTATAGCAACTTTATATCATTTTTTGGGACCAACTTATTGACATAGTGCCAAGAGCCAGTTGCTGTTTTTTCCTTATTCTTTACTTTGCAGAATATGAGTACCAAACAAAGCCCAGACACCATGAAACATTTTGGAGATTATTTTTGGGCCACAAGATATCCAGTGGTCCAAAGAAGTGCTAGGGAGGAAGGCCGGGGAGGGCACAAGACACCAGGGTGCGGCCAAGGCCCCTAGTGCGCCCTAGTGGGTTGTGCCCACCTTGGGACACCTCTCCACCACCTATCAGCTCTATAAATACCCAAATATTCCAAAAACCCTATGGGAGTCGATGAAACACAATTCCAGCTGAGGCTAATTGGTTGCTTCTTGGAGACTTTAATTTCATTAGATCACCTGACAACAGAAACCTCCCTGGGGCTGATGTAAATGATATGTTCATCTTCAATGAAATTATTGGTCATCTGGGCTTACTGGAACTACCTATTAAGGGCAGATCTTTCACTTGATCCAATATGCAAGATTCCCCTCTTCTTGAGCAACTTGACTGGTTCTTCACATCTGCCAGCTGGATCTCTTCATACCCTCTAACACAAGTGCTCCCCCTTGCAAAGACAGCTTCTGATCAAGTTCCTTGTGTGGTCACTGTCAACACTTCCATCCCTAAGTGTAACCTCTTTCGCTTTGAAAACTACTAGGTTGAAATGGAACGCTTCATGGAGTGTGTCCAACAGTCATGGGTCATTCCTTCTAAGAAGGCCCATATTACTGCTGTCATTATGGATAAGATGAAACATCTCAGGCAGGCTCTGAAGAGATGGCAGACAAACTTATCCCAGCTGAAAATTTTCATCTCCAGATGCAATCAAGCTGAGTTATGTTTGGATGAGCTTGAGGAATTAAGGCCCCTTTTCAGACCTGAAGCTAACTTCAGGAGCATTATTAAGTTGCACCTGGAGCACCTATTGCATCTTCAGTTCTTGTACTGGAAAAAGAGATCCACTATCAGATTTGTCAAAGTTGGTGAGGAAAACACCAAATTCTTTCATGCTATGGCAACTGAGAGATATAGGAGAAACTCCATAGCCTCTCTCAAGTTAAATGATGGATCCATCATATCTAACCATGATCAAATTGTTGCATGCTTTTGGGCATCCTTTAAGGATAGAATGGGAACTTCCCTTGGAATTAACATGGCCTTTGATTTACAATCTCTGATTCAGAAGGTGGAGGGTCTTGATGTTCTCACACAGCCTTTTTCTAAGTCTAAAATGGACAAGACTGTTCAGGAAATGCCTATTGACAAAGCTCCTGGACCTGATGGTTTCAGTGGCCTTTTCTTTAAGAAATGCTGGTCGATTATTTGTCCTGATTTTTATCAACTTGTTGCTTCCTTTCATGCTGGTACTGCTAAACTCGAGAACATGAATTCATCTTAAATTACTTTGATTCCCAAAAAGAGATCATCTGAGCAAGTAGGAGACTACAGACCAATATCCCTCACTGGGATGGGCCTCAAGTTTCTGTCCAAAATTGATAGCCAACAGGTTGTAGTTGCAGATCATGAAATGTATTCACAAGAATCAGTATGGCTTTATCAAGTCTAGAACCATTCAAGATTGTGTTGGGTGGACTCTGGAATACCTGCACCAATGCCATCAATCCAAGAAACCAATAGTTATTCTCAAGCTGGATTTTGAAAAGACATTTGATTCTGTGGAACATGAGTTCATCTTTCAGATTCTCAAACATAAAGGATTCAATGATAAATGGATACTTTGGGTACAGCAGCTCCTAACTTCTGGCTCTTCTTCTGTCCTGGTCAATGGTGTGCCTGGAAAGAAATTTATGTGCAAGAAAGGGGTCAGGCAGGGAGATCCCATGTCCCCACTGCTCTTTGCAATTGTTGCTGATTTTTTACAGACCTTGGTTAACCAGCTGCTGATGGAGGGACTGATTCAGCTGCCCATCCCTTGTCATGATAAGGATTTCCCTATAGTCCAATATGCTGATGATACCCTTATCATCCTCCCTGCTGATGAAACTCAACTGTTACAGTTCAAGAAAATGCTCTTGCTTTTCTCCCAATCCACTGGACTACAAGTGAATTATCACAAAATCTGCCCTTCTGCCTGTCAACACTTCTCCACAGCATCTCCAAGACCTAGCAGACTCCATTGGCTGCAAAGTAGGATCTTTGCCCTTCACATACCTTGGCCTTCCAGTTGGGACAACTAAACCAAGAATCATCGATCTCATCCCACTGGTGGACAACATGGAAAGAAGACTCAGTGCTAGTTCATCTTTCCTGGCCCAGGGGGAAGGTTACAATATTTAAACTCAGCACTGTCATCTATTCCTATTTTTTCCTATGCAGTCTGGATATCCCACCACGCATACTGAAGCAGCTTGAAAGAATTCAGAGGCAATGTCTTTGGAGGAAAAATGGGCAAGATCATGCACCCTCTCTTGCTGCCTGGAAACTGGTGTGCAGACCCAAAAATAAAAGGGGGTTTAGGAATTATGAATCTCGCAATCCAGAATGAAGCCCTGCTTTTCAAGAATGTGGATAAATTCCTGAATCATGCTGATATCCCATGGGTTCACTTAATCTGGAACACTTACTACCATAACACAGTCCCTCAGGGAACTGCTCTTTGTGGTTCATTTTGGTGGAAGGATATCTGCAAAAGGCTTGACAAGTTCAGATCAGTTACATATGTTCAGCCTAACAAGGGTGACACTTTCTTGTTTTGGTATGACTCCTGGTTGGTTGGAAACTCTACTAGGCCTCTGGCTGCTAGATTTCAAAGGCTATTCTCCTTTGTTGATGATCCTTTCTGCACAGCTGAGGAAGTTTTTAAAGCTTTTCATGATGAAAGTATGCTCTCCATGTTCCACTTGCCCCTCTTTGATCAAGCTTATCAGGAGCTACTTTCGGTCAACTCCCTGCTTCAAGACCTGGAAATTGATCCCCAGGCCTCTGATAGATGGGTATGGGGTAAGGATGCTAAGGCCTACACAGCCAAGAGATACTATATTCATATTCACAACACTATTACCCCAAACCCCTTGCTAAACTGGATCTGGAGGAGCTGTTGTACAATGAAGATCAAGATGTTTGCCTTGATGCTCATCATGGATAGGCTTAACACCCAAGACATGCTTGAATGGCGTCACTGGAATGTTTCAGACTTTAATCTCTGTGTTGAATGCCATGCAAGTGTTAAAGAAGACAGAGATCACTTATTTTTCAACTATCTTTTCAGCACCAGGGTTTGGACCTACCTGCAGATCACATGACAGGATCAATCCATGTGGAGCGCTGCTTTAGCTCCTAAGAGAGACTTCCACAACCCCTTCTTTGCTGAGGTGGTCTTCACTGCATGTTGGAACATCTGGACTGTCAGAAATGCCAAGGTGTTTCACCAGGAGCAGCCAAGGTTCAGAAAATGGAGATCCGGCTTCATCCATGACATTTCCCTGTTAGCTCATAGGATTAAGGCTAGTTTCAGGGATGATCTCCTTAAATGGATTTCCTTTTTGTCTCCTTGAGGTTTTTATCCATAGCTACCCATCCCCTTTGTACATTCTAACCGCTTCTTGTACATATTACTCTTGCATATGGGAATAAAAGAAAAAAATGGATGTGGGGGGTTTTCCCTACGGTAGCCGGTCAAAACAAAACACAATTCTAGCCGCCGCAAGTTCCAGAACCACGAGATCCAATCTAACACCATCATAGAGGGGGTGCATTGTCTTCATGGGTCCATCTCCGATGATGCATGAGTAGTCCACCATAGACCTATGGGTCCGTAGGCAGTATCTTGATGACTTCCTCTCTCATTTTGATTCTCAATAAAATGGTCTCTTGGAGATCAATTTGACGTAATGACTTTTGCGGTGTGTTTGTTGGGATCCGATGAATTTTGAGTTCATGATCAGTTTCTATACATGAATATTATTTGAGTCTTATTTTGATCTCTTATATGCATGATTACTTATAGCCTCATATTTCTTCTTCGAATATTTGGTTTAGTTAGGCCAACTAGATTGATTTTTCTTTCCATGGGAAGAGGTGCTTTGTGATGGGTTCGATCTTGCGGTGTGCTTTCTGAGTGACAGAAGGGGCACTAAGGCACGCATGTATCGTTGCCATTAAGGATAACAAGATGGGGTATATTCCTACTTGAATAGATCTTGTATACATCATGTCATCATTCTTGTTGCATTACTCCGTTTATCCATGAACTTAATACACCAGATGCATGCTGGATAGCGGTTCATGTGTGGAGTAACAGTAGTAGATGCAAAATCATTTCGGTCTACTTATATTGGACGTGATGCCTATATAACGATCATTGCCTTGGATATTGTCATGATTATTTGATATTCTATCAATTGCCCAACAGTAATTTGTTTACCCATCGTGTTCTATACATATGAGAGAAGCCAGTAGTGAAACCTACGACCCTAGGGTCTACTTTTATCATATTGCTTTCCGATCTATCTTTTTGCCGCTTTTGTTTTGAGATCTATAATTCCACAACCTCAAAAATACCTTGTTGCCATTTATCTATACTTATTTTATGTTTTTCTATTTCAAGATCTATTTATATAATCTCATACAAAATTATCTATCTTTTACCGTTGAGTCATTGACAACCTCTCTTACGCGTCGGGTTGCAAGTATTTGTTCTTTGTGTGCAGGTACTGTTTACAAAGCGTTGCATGATCTTCCTCCTTGGATTGATACCTTGGTTTCTTAACTAAGGGAAATAGTTACTGTAGCTGTGATGCATCATCCCTTCCTCTTTGGGGAAATACTGACACAGTTTCAAGCCACGTCAGACCTCCCTCTGCAACCTTGGTCCAACTACGCCGCCACCAACGTCATCGCATGCCGGAAAACCACCACGCACCAGCCATCCCTCTGCAAGGTCCCGACCCATCTCCGCTGCACCACACGCTTCTCACCATGTGCCTCCACACCGGAACTCTCCCCGCGCCGCTCCTTGACGCCTATCCCCCGTGCAAAGGTGGCTCATAGGGGCGCGTCATCCATGCTCTTTGCTTTTAATGGCCAGGAGACGCTATCGCGGACAGGAGAGCATAGGGAAGGGGGTCACTACTAGGGAAAACCTTATAGACAGAACATTAGCAGTAGCTCTGGATAAAAAAGGGCGCTACTGCTAATTAGCAACAGGGCTCGTTAGAAAGAGGCGCTACTGCTACAGAATTAGCAGTAGCGCGTCTCGCTAGAACAACGCTACTAGTAAAATTGCCCTACCGATCCCGCCAAGCGAGGTTTGGTAGTAGCGCACCCGCATTAACCGCGCTACTCCTACTGTAAAAGTAGTAGCCTGCTTTTTTTGGCAGGGCGCTACTGCTAATTTTGAACCTGGCCACATGGCGGGCCCCTCTTAGCAGTAGTGCGTCTGCCGGAAGGGCGCTACTGCTAGCTTATTAGGAGCAGCATGTTTTACACCCAGCGCTACTGCTAAACCATAGCCACCACCTTTATCCACCCCCTCCCCCTTCCCCATCCTCTCTTCCTTCACTTTCCCCTAGCTCCCACCTCCTCTCTCCCTTACTTTGCTTCTTCCTCACTACTTCTCCCCCCATTACTCTCCTTCTTCTACCTATCTTTCTCTCTCTTTATTACTTCTAGCAAACTACACCACCTCCATTAATGCATCTCCTTTCTCTTTTTTCCTTCCCCCCTCCACTAGTTGAACTTGTCTACTCCCAAACTAGCTAGCTAGGTAAATCTAGCATTTAGTGAAGTGACATGTGTACCTCCCTAATTAGATCTAGCCTTGTCAAGAAAAGCTTTGTCCACTTTTTGTTATTCCATAGTTGTGTGTGGCGACACCTATCGACATCATCATCACTGTGCTCGATCTCGAGATAGGTGATTCAAAATTTATGATTTGCAAGAATGGAAATATATGTATGTGTGCGATATGACATAATCGGGCGATATGATTGAAATTGTGTGTGTGGCATGAGTTGCCGCTGAATTGTGCTTGTGAGTTGCCAATGTTTTGCCAAAATGTTGATTTATTTCCGTTTCGGTGAATTCCGAGCAAACTCTATATGTCCTATTTTTAGGGAAGGTCATGCCGAATTTATGTATGACTTTGATGCATGAATGCATTTTCATAGTCAATTTGTTTATTATTACCGTGCAGGCGTTCATGATGGTCAATGGAACGATGGTGGACAGGTGGTTGCGGTCAGCATTGTTGGGCATGCAAGAAAATCACCGGACAGAGATTTTATGTCTGTGTCGAAGATGCAAAGGAGGACTTTGGCTCGACCCCTATGACGATGGTAGTGTGATGGCGCACTGATACGTCTCCAACATATCTATAATTTTTGATGGTTCCATGCTATTATCTTGTCAAACTTTGGATGTTTTGTATGCCTTTTATATCTTTTTTGGGAGTAACTTGTTAACTTAGTGCCAAGTGCCAGTTCCTGTTTTTTCCATGTTTTTGACCCTTTTCCAGAGAAGGATCTTAAACGGTGTCCAAACGGAATAAAACTTCCGAAAAGATTTTTTTCCGGAACAGAAGATACGCACCAGACTTGAGAACCAAGGCAGGGGCCACCAGGGGACCCCACAAGCCCCCTAGGCACGGCTAGGGGGCCCGCGCCTAGCAGGCTTGTGGGCCCCTTGTGGCTCGTCTGCCCTACCTCTTCCGCCTATAAATTCAGAAAAGTTCCAAAACTGCGGAGAGATCCACAAAAATACTTTTCCGCCGCAGCAAGCTTCTGGCTCCGCAAGATCCCATCCGGGGCATGTTTTGGTGCCCTGCCACAGGGGGGATTCAGATACGGAGGGCTTCTTCATCAACACCATGACCTCTCCGATGATGCATGAGTAGTTCACCATAGACCTTCGGGTCCATAGCTAGTAGCTAGATGGCTTCTTCTCTCTCTTGGATCTTCAATACAAAGTTCTCCATGATCTTCATGGAGATCTATCCGATGTAATGTTCTTTTGCAGTGTGTTTGTCGAGATCCGGTGAATTGTAGATTTATGATCAGATTATCTATGAATCTTATTTGAGTTTCTTCTGATCTCTTATATGCATGATTTAATATCCTTGTAATTCTCTTCGAGTTGTGGGTTTTGTTTGGCCAACCTTATCTATGATTATTGCAATGGGAGAAGTACTTGGTTTTGGGTTCATACCGTGCGGTGACCTCACCCAGTGACAGAAGGGGTAGTGAGGCAAGCATCATGTTGTTGCCATCAAGGGTAAAAAGAAGGGGTTTTCATCATTGGTTTGTGTTTATCCCTCTACATCATGTCATCTTGCTTAAAGCGTTACTTTGTTCGTCATGAACTCAATACAGTAGATGCATGTTGGATAGCGGTCGATGTGTGGAGTAATAGTAGTAGATGCGGAAAGTATCGGTCTACTTGTCTCAGACGTGATGCCTATATGTATGATCATTGCCTTAGATATCGTCATGACTTTGCGCGGTTCTATCAATTGCTCGACAGTAATTTGTTCACCCACCGTATTATTTGCTATGTTGAGAGAAGCGTCTAGTGAACACTATGGCCCCCGGGTCTACTTCACACCATATTTTCAGCCTTACAATTTTACTTCGTTGTACTTTCCGCCTTCAGATCTCACTTTGCAATCAATCTTGAAGGGATTGCCAACCCCTTTATAGCGTTGGGTGCAAGCTCTTTTGTGTTTGCGCGGGTACTCTGGACTTGGCACGATTCTCCTACTGGATTGATACCTTGGTTCTCAAACTGAGGGAACTACTTACTGCTCCTATGCTGCATCGCCCTTTCCTCTTCAAGGGAAAAACCAACGCAAGCTCAAGAGGCAGCAGAAGGATTTCTGTTGCCATAGCAGAAGAATTTCTGGCGCCATTGCCGGGGTGGATTAAGTCAAGAACTCATCCAAGTAAGTGTTGCAAACTCATCTCTTTCATTTACTTTTTTACCTCTCGTTTTCCTCTCCCCCACTTCTGAAAAACGAAAATTACAAAAAAATATTTGCCTTTTTCGTTTGCCTTTCCTTTGCTTGTGTGCTATGTGCCTTCAATATGCTTGCATCTTCGCTTGCTAAAAATCTAGTGATATGGATCCTCACCCACTTGCTAATCTCTTTAAGAGATCCACTTATGTGGAACCAATTGCTAGTGAGTTGAGTGCACTTGACTTTCTCTATGGAGTTTTTCTTGAGATGCGTGAAATTGATAATCGTGATGAAGAAATTTATGAAATGATTCACGAGGGCTCCTTGAATTAAAAGCATGATCGCAATGATTTCATTATAAATTCTATTAATGACAATCATGCTAAAATATGCAAAACCCTAAGCTTGGGGATGCTAGTTTTGCTATGTCCATTACTTATTGCAATGATATTTGCAATAATATTGAAAGTGGGTTTGGAGAACTCATGAATTTAGTTGATGATAATCCCACTATTTTTGAAGAGCGTCAACTTTGCATGCATGTGGATCATGAAAAGAATATCCTTTGTGATAGCTATCTTGTTGAGTTTCATTATGATCCCACATGCAATTGCTATGAGAGAGGAAAATATTGTGGTAGAAACTTTCATGTTACCAAATTACCTCTCGTTATGTGGAGATTGCTATTGTCTCTTCTTCCTTGCATATGGCAACTATTGGTTGTCTTGACAATCTATTTTCCTATAAAATTCCTATGCATAGGAAGTATGTTAGACTTACATGTGATTTTCACATGCTTTATGATGCTCTCATTGTGCTTCAATTCTTGTCTTTTGTGTGAGCATCATTGATTTATCAATGCCTAGTTAAGTGTGTTAAACAATAACGCTTGTTGGGAGGAAACCCTATGAATTTATGTTTTCTTTTTTACTTTCTGTTTTGTTGAGTCCACACCATCATAATTCTGTTAAGATTGTGTTTCTTGTGTTTCTTTTTGTGTTTGAGCCAAATAAAACCTTTATGACTAGTTTGGTGATGGTTGTTTGATCCTGCTGGAAAAAGACGGAAACTTTTAGCTCACGAAATTATTTTCCATTTTATCCAGAAAGAGCTTTTGAGTTGATTCTTTTTGCTGCTGGTTGATATGCCATTTTCCCAGGCTGTCGTAAGTTTTCAGAATTTTTGAGGTACCAGAAGTATACGAAGTATACAAATTGCTACAGACTCGTCTCTTTTTGACAAATTCTGATTTTGTTGAGTTGGTTGCTTGTTTTGATGAAACTATGGATAGTATCGGGGGGTACTAGCCATGGAAAAGTGAGAATACAGTAATTAACACTAATATTGTCACATCCCTAAACCTTAAGCAAGATAGCATTGTGCTCATGTCTTCTTTGCATTTGCATCCAAGAAGTTTCAACAAAAACAACAAAGTGGCAAAGGAAAAACTCAAAAACCCTAGCCACCATTTCAATTAAAGGAAATGTCAACTAGTTCAAAATCAATGAACCCAAAATGGCCTCAAGAAATGTTCAAACTTTCTAATAAATCATGAAAGTAAATGAGCATTGGAGAAAACTATTTTCTTGACACTTTAAACATTTTAAATAATTGCAAAAGCTACTGGTTTCAAATTTAAAATTTGAAATCAGAAAATATAATTTTCCAAAAATGTTGAAAGTCTTGGAAATGAGTGGGGATATTATAACAAATATTTCAGGAGGTCAAAAATAGTTTTTACTTTTTGTTTTGGAGCTGAAATAATTAGCAAAGCAATAAATAGCAAAACAGAAAAACAAAAAAAAGAGAAAATGGGAAAAGTCTTACCTGTCGCCCAAGCCAGGCCCAGCCCATCTCGCCGCTCGTCCCCTCCCTCGCGCCAGTAGGCAGCAGGAGGTGGCCGCCGCCTCCTCCGGCGCGGCCACGCACCTGCGTGCCTGCCTGGCCGCCGGTTCGCGCTGGCGACGGCGGGGATAAGCTCCCCAGAGCCTCCCCTATCCATTCCCCGCCTCGATTCTCCTCCTCCGCCCGGATCTCCTCCCCCTCCTTGCTGCCGCCATTAGAGCCGAGCTCGAGCTCGAGCTGGCCGTGCCCCTGGCCATAGGAACCCCTCCGCGAGCACGCCATTAGCTCCGCCTCGTCGCCCTGGTCATTCCTGCAGAAGCCGAAGCTTCCTCGCGCCCTGCAACGCCCGCAACGCCGTCGTCTTCTTCCTCCGGCCGCCGGACCTCTCCCGTCGATTCGTCGCCCCCAGGCCTTCCCCGAGCCGTCTGAGCTCTTCTCTGCACTCCCTGTGAGCATGCGGTGGTTTTCCCTAAGTTTTCCCCGTCGATCCCCTCCTCTAGCCTTAGTTTCACCGGAGCCCGACGAGCACCGCCGCTGCCGCTCGTCGCCGGTAGCCCTCCGATGTCCAGCTCGTCCTCCCGAGAGCACCAGAAGCTCCAGGACGACGCGTAGATGCCGTAGCAGCTAAGAACTAAGCGCGGATCCCCCTGTTTCAAAGCCCCCGACGACGCCCGAGCTTCGGCCGCCGCTCCGGCTCGTCGCCGACGCCTCTTCCGGCGACCCTAGCCTCCCCAGTTGGTCCTGCCAGATCGGCCACTTCGCGAGCTTGCTGTAGCTGCCAACCGCGTGCGTTTTCATGCTGTGCAGCGCCGTCTAGATCGCCTCCGGCAAGCCCTCCGCCGCGGGTTTGGTCGCCGGCGACCACCCTCCGGTGGCCGTCGACGTGGCCGACCATTAGGGCGTAATCGCCCTCCCCTCAGTCGCTGACAAAGGGCCCCACGCCTGGTCAAACCCCAATTAGGGGCTGGTCAGCGCGGGATTAGTCCCAGAGAGGCTGACCAGTGGGGCCCCCTTGTCAGGTTTGACCTGCACAGGTCGGCTGACCTGCTGACGTCAGCCTGATACAATAAATGGAATTTCCAGTATAAAAAAAATTCAGGAAATTGCTAAAAATTGCAAAAATCATAGAAATTAATCTGTAACTCCAATGAAAATAATTTATATATGAAGAAGTATCAGAAAAATTCAAGGATTCTAATTATTCTATTTTCAGCTATGTTTGAAAAAGTTACAGAACCCTAAATTGTGAAATAAGGAATAATTCAATTCTTTTAATCACTTTATAAATGGAATTTGCAAAAATATCCAAATTTCATTATAAATGCAATGATCACACACTGCCCTAGATATAAATCAGTACCATGACATGACATTTCATGCATGTTAACATTAAGTTGATCTGAGCATCAGGTCGAATCAATTAAACCGGTATCCGAGAATACCCGTTTGAATTGCTATTCGAGTGTGACTCAAATCAACTCTAAACCTAAAACATCTTGATTATAATAACTTATCACTTTGCATTCTCATGCCATGCCCATGCATCATTTTGATTGCATATGATTGTTATTGAATGTTGCCATTCATTTCGGTAGGCTCCGCACCCCCGGATTCCACCGAATATCCGTCTGACGGATATCGTTCCTCCTCTGAACAACAAGGCAAGCAACCCTTTTGATCATTCCGATAACACCTATGTTCTTGCTCCTGCACCTATTTATTGCATTAGGATCAAATGCTTGAATTGCTTTTGCCACGATAGTTGGACCCACTTCCTTTGCATGACTTAACCTTGTCACAGTAAATAGCCGAACCTTGCAACCTAGCATACCTGGTAGTTGCTTGAGCTATAATGTGCCTTATCCTGCTATGCATGCTATGCTTAGAGTTGTGTATGGTCTGTCATCTGGGAGATGAGCAGAAATGTGGAATGTGTTCGGTGAGCAAAGGTTGTGTGTTGAACTTGATTTGGTAAAGGTACTGGTGAAAGGTTGTGTAGGAGTACATGGCGGGTTGTTTCATTGGAACCGTCCTTAGGAACTGAGTTCCGTGTATGTAATCCAAGACTAGATACTACCACATGCTGGGCCCTGAAATATGACCCCGCTCGGCCTATTAATCGCGTAGTACTCGGTCCAGGAGTTGCAAGTAGTTTCTGGTGTTTATAGTAATGCTGGAGGCCGTGCATGGTGCTGACCTGAGAGGTGGACCGTGATGCGGTAGGCAGTGGCACGGTGTACCAAGTGGCACCCGGATGGTGGGCTTGGGAACCCTGCACACATCGTTTGAGGCCGTGGCGGAAACCTCGGCCGGACTTCCGTACGGGTTACTCTCAGATAGGCGATAAACCTGGACTAGGTACTAGTGTGGTTAACGGTCGTGGCCGACTCCCTCGCTGGGCTTCCGCTTGAAGGTTGCCGAGGTGCATGACGTGCACATGGCGATAAGTGGCGGGAGCGTGTGTGACGAAGTACACCCCTGCAGGGTTATGATCTATTCGAATAGCCGCGTCCGCGGATATGGACTACTTGGAGACATATGTTGTTCATAGATAACTTCAACGGCTACTCATAAAATTGTCAAGATAAGCGTGAGTGTCGTGGACGGCATTTCCGTATGGAGACGGAATGATTCCACGATAGTGTATTGTTGTGGTGTTAGTGGACTCGTGTGCGAGAAATCAAGTTGTCAAAACTAATTTCAAAAGCAAGTTGTCTAGCCACGAGTCAAATGCTGGCTTTCGGCATGAAACCCCACAATACCTTCTTGATACCTTGCATGAGTAGTTAGTCATCCTAAAGTCTTGCTGAGTACCTTCGTACTCATGTTTGCTTAATAAATGTTGCAGAGGTTGCTAATGACCCTAATGGAGGGTTCTTCGTAGACATCGACGACGACGAGTAGCTGGTGTCCCAGCTACGATCTGGCCCTACGTCGGCTCTGTAGTATAGTCAGGCCATGTGCCTTCTAGTTGCTCTGTCTGTACCCAGACAGTTTATAACTCTTCCGCTGGCTTGTATTGTGTGACTGATATTATGGGTCGTGAGACCCTTAATGTGTAATAATATGTGTGTGGATCTTCTGAGCCTCTTAAATAAAGCTTGTATGTTTATGGTTATGTTGTGATGCCATCGATGTATCTATACATATCGGTATGCCATGCGTACGTGTGTCTTACTTGATATGTATGGGATTCGAATACCTAGTCGTGAACTTTAGTAGCACTCCTTACAAGGAAATGCCCCTTTGTGATCCAACGAGCCTTGGTAGTTCGCTACTGCTCCGGACACATTGGTTGACCGGCATGTGTCCTTCTTAGCTGCTGTGTCTGTCCCCTTTGGGGAAATGTCACGCGACGTAATGGAGTCCTTGTAGCTTGCTACGACTCGTCTACGTTCGTTGATGACCGACACCTGCTTTGTTGGGTCATGTATGCCTGTCCTTGTGCGGAACTGCCACTTTGGTTTATGATTAGACATGTCGATCCGGGTTCTTTGACATTGGAATGCTAGCGACACTATCGCATACGTGAGTCAAAAGATGCAAACGGTCCCGGCTAAGGTAAGGCTGCAGCCGTGAAGTTAACCGTGCGTGAGACCACAAAGGGATGCGATGTGTTACAGGCTGGATTCCTATGGCTTAGGATCGGGATCCCGACAGCGTTGGTATCAGAGCCTGACTGACTGTAGGATTACTAAGCCAAACTGGTCGAAATTGAGTCTAGAATTGCTTTAGTTATATATAAGGGAATTGTTTGTGGAAGGGAACGTAACACTCTTGTTCTCTTCTCAAGATATTCTATTCTGGTCATCCTCGTCTTTTCTGCGGGAATTAAGGACTAGGTTACTCATCTTCTCCTAGGCTCGGATTTTTGGATCGGTAGATTATAGGACTAAGGGTCGAGAGATATTTGGTTTCTTTTATTCCTAGGAAGCAGGGAGTAAATTTGATGATCAGAGAGTTGAACTTGATAGTTGAGTGGTGATGCTATTTCATTTTGGGTTGTCTCAAAATTTGTTTTGAGCATTTACAGCCGTTATGCTGCCCAATTTTGCATTCAGAGCTCTAATGCTTTTGCATTACTCTCTATTACAGATGCCTGGCCGTCCTTCTCGTCAGGTGGTACGTTTGACCAGGTGCATTGATGTACCGGGTCATACGGCCATGCTGGTCAGGGTGATGTCGGTGTGCGGTTACCGCTGGTACCCCGAGTACACGGTAGAGGAACAGTACCGAGACTTCAACCAGAGCCACTACATCTGCACTGTTAGGGTACTTCCAGACTACCCTGGAGCGGAGAAGCCAATCCATTGGTCCCATGGGTTGGGGGTCACCGTTGACATGGCAGTACAAGATGCTGCCTATTCAATGCTGACTATTATGAGAGCGAGACATGCACTGCTGCAGAATTCATAGTTCTGTTATGTTCCGGCCTCTCAGTCTGGTGAAGAGGGATACCTCAGTGGAGTCTATTTTGATTCTTCTATGGAGGACCCACTTCTGCAGTCCACTGTTGAGATGCTAGAGAACAGAGACAAGGATGCTCGTGCTCTCCGCATGGAGCTTTACGCTACCCGTGCCCGTCTGTGGACAGCTTTGACGCAGCTGGCACCGGTAGTCCAGACAGGGTATGGAGAGATGGAGATGATGAACCCTGTTAGGACCCATCTTCCGGCCCACGTTGACTGGCCAGCTATAGGAGGAGTCACACCTCTTCGGGGACCCCTCTTACCACCAGTCAGGGGACCAAGGCCACATCCGTGTCCTTATGGATCCCAGGGATCTCAGGCTAGAGTGTTCCCTGATCCGCAGGTTGAGCTTCCGGGTCATGGAGGTAACCTCTATGAGATGTTCTATGCGGATGCCTGAGCTATGAGCGGAAGGATAGTATGGTAGTAATGTGAAACGAATTCCGGAGGCCTAGATAAATAATGTATAGGAAGCTTGTAAGCCTCTGATGAGTAGTTCCACCATTTCAGTAGTTTGCTCTTTGAGTAAGTTTGTACTGAACTATGTAAGGGTGTGTATGAACCATGGTGTATATATAGCAGTTGCTTGTTACCATGTTGTTCGGATATTCATTTCCGCATTCCGTGTGTTCAGTACATTCTTAATCCATAGTTAGTATTGATATGATATTGGTCTAAGCTATGAGTTTGTTTGTCAGGATGGTGTTCACCAGGTTGAACCGTGCCCCTGCTCATGAGCAAGGTGAGGGTAGTCAAGCGTCGCAGGAAGACCTGCCTCACCCACCTTCTCTGGTAGAAGTGATGCTTGAGGCAGAAAGAAATAAAAGGGAGACCAACCGACTGCTAGAGCGTATTGAGCAGAATACGGCTCGACAGCCTAGGAATGCTGCAGTGTCCCTCAATGACTTTGTGAAGCTGAATCCTCCAAAGTTTCATCATTCCGTCGATCCCCTCGACGCTGATGACTGGTTGTGCAGCATTTCACGCAAGATTCGCTCTGCGAATGTGTCTGAGGCCGACAAGGTGACCTTTGCGGCGTATTTCCTGGAGGGACCCGCCAATCTGTGGTGGGAGAATTTTGAAGCTATGCGTCCCGCTGAACCAGTGGCCACATGGGCAGACTTCAGTGCATCTTTTCGTCTGCACCATATTCCAGAGGGCCTGATGGACAGAAAGAGAGAGGAGTTCTGTGCCTTCACTCAGGGCAAGTTGTCTGTGGATGCCTATAGCCGCGAGTTCGGTAACCTCGCCCGCTATGCAACAGAGGAGGTGTCTACTGACGCCAAGAAGCAAGCAAGATTCCGTAAGGGTCTGAGCCCTGAGCTCCGTCGAGATCTGCGCCTCCATGAGTGTGCAAGTTTTCAAGCCCTGGTCAACAAAGCGATCAGTGCGGAGACTGGTCATACTGACTTCGAAGCCACAAGGAAGCACTCCCGTGACTTTGGCACGTCTTCTGGTTCCGCGTTTCCAAAACGCAGGCTGTGGGTTCCAAACAGTTCTCTGCCGCCAAGATACACTCCGAGGCCATCCTACGTGGTGCCTCAGACGAATCAGGCCAACCCTCCAGCAAAAGCTTATGGTGGTCCACCTAGCAATGCTGCACCACGTGCCAACCAGGTGATATGCTACAAGTGTGGAGAACCAGGGCATTATTCCCGTGAGTGTCCTCAGAATGTGGGTGCCAAGCAACCCGAAAAATCCGTCGGGCAGGCCAAGTCGGGTAAAGCGTTTTATGTGGCCGTGTGAACTATGTGTCAGTAGAAGAAGCTCCAGAGGATCCCGACGTCATGCTGGGTACGCTTCTTGTTAATCATCACCCAGCGTCCGTTCTCTTTGACACTGGGTCTTCTCATTCCTTCATTTCAGAAAGTTATGCACAGTTGCATAACATGTCATTTTGTGATATGCCAATCCCATTGGTTGTCCAAACCCCTGGTAGTAAATGGCAAACCTCTAGGATAACCTATGACAATGAAATTCTAGTAGACAGGCTAGTTTTCCTAGCCTCATTGATAGCGTTGAAATCTTCGGATATTAATATCATCTTGGGCATGGACTGGATGTCAGCTCACTATGCCAAGATTGATACTCACTCTAGAAATGTCCAGCTTACCCATCCCTCGGGTGAGATAGTAAATGTCTCTACTTGAGTTTCCAAATGCCAGCTCTATTCCCTAAATGCCAACCCTCTTCCGGAACTTGAAGACATTCCGGTAGTCCGTGACTTCCCGGATGTTTTTCCAGAGGAACTGCCAGGGATTCCACCTGACAGAGATGTAGAGTTTGTGATAGATCTTGTTCCGGGAACTGTCCCAATAGCCAGAAGACCTTATAAGATGGCACCCCAGGAGCTAGCCGAACTTAAGAAGCAATTAGATGAGGCCTTGAACAAGGGTTTCATTCGTCCTAGCTCTTCTCCTTGGGCTTGTCCCGTCCTCTTCGTCAAGAAGAAAGACGGAACGGATCGGATGGTTGTAGATTACCGACCAGTTAACCTGGTCACCATAAAGAACAAGTATCCGCTCCCCAGGATCAACGATCTGTACGATCAGCTCGCTGGATCCTCAGTCTTCTCCAAAATGGATTTGAGGTTGGGATACCATCAAATCAAGATTAAGAACGGGGACATTCCAAAAACGGCCTTTGTTACTCGTTATGGCCAATATGAGTACACTGTTATGTCCTTCGGTTTAACCAATGCCCCAGCCACCTTCTCTCGGCTGATGAATTCAATCTTTATGGAGTATTTGGATAAATTCGTCGTAGTATACCTCGATGATATTCTCATCTACTCCAAGAATGAACAAGAACATGCCGAGCATCTAAGGCTGGTATTGATGAAACTTCGAGAGCATCGCCTTTATGCCAAATTTTCAAAATGTGAATTCTGGTTACCAGAAGTGACCTATCTAGGCCACGTAATCTCTGGTAAGGGTATTGCTGTCAATCCCGAGAGAGTTCAAGCTGTCCTTGATTGGACTCAACCTGAATCGGTTAAGCAAGTTAGGAGTTTTCTTGGTCTAGCGAGCTATTGTCGCCGCTTCGTCGAGAATTTCTCCAAGGTTGCAAAGCCTCTGACTGAACTCCTCAAGAAGGATAAAAAGTTCGAGTGGACACCACAGTGTGAGCATAGTTTTTAGGAACTGAAAAGACGCCTGACCTCCGCACCTGTGTTGCTACCACTAGATTTTTCTAAGGACTTTGTTATCTATTGCGACGCCTCGCGACAAGGATTAGGTTACATTCTCATGCAAGATCATCATGTGATCTCATACGCATCTCGCCAGTTGCGTCCACATGAGGATAATTATCCCACACATGACCTTGAGCTTGCAGCTGTGGTCCATGCACTAAAAACCTGGCGACATTACCTTCTGGGTAATTGTTGCGAAATATTCACTGATCACCAAAGTCTGAAATATATCTTCACCCAGCCGGATTTGAATCTCAGGCAAAGACGGTGGGTTGAGTTGATCTTGGATTACGACTTAGGGATAACTTACACCCCGGGGAAGGCCAATGTTATGGCCGATGCACTAAGTCGTAAATCTTATTATAACAATTTGATGCTACAACAAGGTCAACCACATCTCCATGAGGACTTTCGGAAGTTGAATCTTCATATTGTTCCTCAAGGATTCCTTTCTACCCTGGTGGCGAAGCCTACTCTTACGGATCAAATTATAACTGGCCAAAAGCGTGACAAGGGTATATCACGGATCAAGGAGAATATTTTTAGCGGAAACGCTAAAGAATTTTCCCTGAATGATCAAGGTGTGGTATTCTTCCAGAACCGTTTAGTGGTTCCTAAGAACCCACATCTAAGGCAGTTAATCCTTAAGGAGGCTCATGATTCTCCTCTCACCATTCATCCCGGTAGTACTAAGATGTATTAGGACCTACGCCAGAGGTTCTGGTGGACTAGGATGAAGAGAGAAATTGCTGAGTTCGTTGCTAACTGCGATGTTTGTCGTCGAGTTAAGGCAGAACATCAAAGGCCTGCTGGCACCCTTCAACCTCTAGCTATTCCTGAATGGAAATGGGATAAAGTTAGCATGGATTTCATTACCGGATTTCCCAAGACCAAGAAAGGAAATAATGTTATCTTTGTGGTCATTGACCGTCTTTCCAAAGTGGCTCATTTTCTTCCTGTTCGTGAGAGTATAACAGCTAGCCAGCTAGCAGAGTTATATATCTCTCGAATAGTGTCTCTTCATGGTGTTCCCCTGGAAATTAACTCGGACCGTGGAAGTATCTTTACTTCTCGCTTCTGGGAAAGTTTTCAGAATGCCATGGGGACTCACTTATCTTTTAGCACTGCTTTCCATCCTCAATCAAGTGGTCAAGTAGAAAGAGTGAATCAAATTCTAGAAGATATGCTCCGAGCTTGTGTTATTTCGTTCGGTATGAATTGGGAGAAGTGCCTTCCATTTGCCGAATTCGCTTATAACAATAGTTATCAATCAAGCCTGGGCAAAGCCCCTTTTGAAGTTCTCTATGGACGAAGATGTTGAACACCTCTTAATTGGTCAGAAACCGGAGAGAGGCAACTCTTTGGCCCGGACATGATCCAGGATGCAGAAGAGCAGGTTCGCATTATTCGTGAAAAGTTGAAAACAGCCCAGTCTCGTCAAAAGAGCCAATATGATCGTCATCATAAGGCTGTGACCTTTGAAGTTGACGATAAGGCTTATCTTCGGGTTACACCTTTGAAGGGTACCCATCGTTTCGGTATCAAGGGCAAGTTGGCTCCTTGTTACATTGGACCTTTTCGCATTCTTGCCAAACGAGGAGAAGTTGCCTACCAGTTGGAACTTCCTCCGCATCTTTCCAAGGTTCATGATGTTTTCCACGTCTCGCAACTCACGCGTTGCTTTTCGGATCCTATCCGTGAAGTGGACCACGAAACGCTTGATCTCCAAGATAACCTTTCTTACCGAGAATACCCCGTGCGTATTCTTGATCAAGCTGAGCGTACCACTCGACGTCGAAACCTCAAGTTTCTTAAAGTTCAATGGTCAAATCATTCTGAAAAGGAGGCAACTTGGGAAAGAGAGGATCGTCTCCGACTCGAATATCCTGCGTTATTCCCGACGACTTCTAAATCTCGGGACGAGATTCTTTTGAGTGGGGGTGAGTTGTCACATCCCTAACCCTTAAGCAAGATAGCATTGTGCTCATGTCTTCTTTGCATTTGCATCCAAGAAGTTTCAACAAAAACAACAAAGTGGCAAAGGAAAAACTCAAAAACCCTAGCCACCATTTCAATTAAAGGAAATTTCAACTAGTTCAAAATCAATGAACCCAAAATGGCCTCAAGAAATGTTCAAACTTTCTAATAAATCATGAAAGTAAATGAGCATTGGAGAAAACTATTTTCTTGACACTTTAAACATTTTAAATAATTGCAAAAGCTACTCGTTTCAAATTTAAAATTTGAAATCAGAAACTATAATTTTCCAAAAATGTTGAAAGTCTTGGAAATGAGTGGGGATATTATAACAAATATTTCAGGAGGTCAAAAATAGTTTTTACTTTTTGTTTTGGAGCTGAAGTAATTAGCAAGACAATAAATAGCAAAACAGAAAAACAAAAAAAAAGAGAAAATGGGAAAAGTCTTACCTGTCGCCCAAGCCAGGCCCAGCCCATCTCGCCGCTCGTCCCCTCCGTCGCGCCAGTAGGTAGCAGGAGGTGGCCGCCGCCTCCTCCGGCGCGGCCACGCACCTGCGTGCCTGCCTGGCCGCCGGTTCGCGCTGGCGACGGCGGGGATAAGCTCCCCAAAGCCTCCCCTATCCATTCCCCGCCTCGGTTCTCCTCCTCCGCCCGGATCTCCTCCTCCTCCTTGCTGCCGCCATTAGAGCCGAGCTCGAGCTCGAGCTGGCCGTGCCCCTGGCCATAGGAACCCCTCCGCGAGCACGCCATTAGCTCCGCCTCGTCGCCCTGGTCATTCCTGCAGAAGCCGAAGCTTCCTCGCGCCCTGCAACACCCGCAACGCCGTCATCTTCTTCCTCCGGCCGCCGGACCTCTCCCGTCGATTCGTCGCCCCCAGGCCTTCCCCGAGCCGTCTGAGCTCTTCTCTGCACTCCCTGTGAGCATGCGGTGGTTTTCCCTAAGTTTTCCCCGTCGATCCCCTCCTCTAGCCCTAGTTTCACCGGAGCCCGACGAGCACCGCCGCTACCGCTCGTCGCCGGTAGCCCTCCGATGTCCAGCTCATCCTCCCGAGAGCACCGGAAGCTCCAGGACGACGCGTAGATGCCGTAGCAGCTAAGAACTAAGCGCGGATCCCCCTGTTTCAAAGCCCCCGACGACGCCCGAGCTTCGGCCGCCGCTCCGGCTCGTCGTCGACGCCTCTTCCGGCGACCCTAGCCTCCCCAGTTGGTCCTGCCAGATCGGCCACTTCGCGAGCTTGCTGTAGCTGCCAACCGCGTGCGTTTTCGTGCTGTGCAGCGCCGTCTAGATCGCCTCCGGCGAGCCCTCCGCCGCGGGTTTGGTCGCCGGCGACCACCCTTCGGTGGCCGTCGACGTGGCCGACCATTAGGGCGTAATCGCCCTCCCCTCAGTCGCTGACAGAGGGCCCCACGCCTGGTCAAACCCCAATTAGGGGCTGGTCAGCGCGGGATTAGTCCCAGAGAGGCTGACCAGTGGGGCCCCCCTGTCAGGTTTGACCTGCACAGGTCGGCTGACCTGCTAACGTCAGCCTAATGCAATAAATGGAATTTCCAGTATAAAAAAAATCAGGAAATTGTTAAAAATTGCAAAAATCATAGAAATTAATCTGTAACTCCAATGAAAATAATTTATATATGAAAAAGTATCAGAAAAATTCAAGGATTCTGATTATGCTATTTTCAGCTATGTTTGAAAAAGTTACAGAACCCTAAATTGTGAAATAAGGAATAATTCAATTCTTTTAATCACTTTATAAATGGAATTTGCAAAAATATCGAAATTTCATTATAAATGCAATGATCACACACTGCCCTAGATATAAATCAGTACCATAACATGACATTTCATGCATGTTAACATTAAGTTGATCTGCGCATCAGGTCGAATCAATTAAACCGGTATCCGAGAATACCCGTTTGAATTGCTATTCGAGTGTGACTCAAATAAACTCTAAACCTAAAACATCTTGATTATAATAACTTATCACTTTGCATTCTCATGCCATGCTCATGCATCATTTTGATTGCATATGATTGTTATTGAATGTTGCCATTCATTTCGGTAGGCTCCGCACCCCCGGATTCCACCGAATATCCGTCTGACGCATATCGTTCCTCCTCTGAGCAACAAGGCAAGCAACCCTTTTGATCATTCCGATAACACCTATGTTCTTGCTCCTGCACCTATTTATTGCATTAGGATCAAATGCTTCAATTGCTTTTGCCACGATAGTTGGACCCACTTCCTTTGCATGACTTAACCTTGTCACAGTAAATAGCCGAACCTTGCAACCTAGCATACCTGGTAGTTGCTTGAGCTATAATGTGCCTTATCCTGCTATGCATGCTATGCTTAGAGTTGTGTATGGTCTGTCATCTGGGAGATGAGCAGAAATGTGGAATGTGTTCGGTGAGCAAAGGTCGTGTGTTGAACTTGATTTGGTAAAGGTACCGGTGAAAGGCTGTGTAGGAGTACATGGCGGGTTGTTTCATTGGAACCGTCCTTAGGAACTGAGTTCCGTGTATGTAATCCAAGACTAGATACTACCACATGCTGGGCCCTGAAATATGACCCCTCTCGGCCTATTAATCGCGTAGTACTCGGTCCAGGAGTTGCAAGTAGTTTCTGGTGTTTATAGTAATGTTGGAGGCCGTGCATGGTGCTGACCTGAGAGGTGGACCGTGATGCTGTAGGCAGTGGCACGGTGTACCAAGTGGCACCCGGATGGTGGGCTTGGGAACCCTGCGCACATCGTTTGAGGCCGTGGCGGAAACCTCGGCCGGACTTCCGTACGGGTTACTCTCAGATAGGCGATAAACCTGGACTAGGTACTAGTGTGGTTAACGGTCGTGGCCGACTCCCTCGCTGGGCTTCCGCTTGAAGGTTGCCGAGGTGCATGACGTGCACATGGCGATAAGTGGCGGGAGCGTGTGTGACGAAGTACACCCCTGCAGGGTTATGATCTATTCGAATAGCCGCGTCCGCGGATATGGACTACTTGGAGACATATGTTGTTAATAGATAACTTCAACGGCTACTCATAAAATTGTCAAGATAAGCGTGAGTGTCGTGGACGGCATTTCCGTATGGAGACGGAATGATTCCACGATAGTGTATTGTTGTGGTGTTAGTGGACTCGTGTGTGAGAAATCAAGTTGTCAAAACTAATTTCAAAAAGCAAGTTGTCTAGCCACGAGTCAAATGCTGGCTTTCCGCATGAAACCCCACAATAACTTCTTGATACCTTGCATGAGTAGTTAGTCATCCTAAAGTCTTGCTGAGTACCTTCGTACTCATGTTTGCTTAATAAATGTTGCAGAGGTTGCTAATGACCCTAATGGAGGGTTCTTCGTAGACTTCGACGACGACGAGTAGCTGGTGTCCCAGCTACGATCTGGCCCTACGTCGGCTCTGTAGTATAGTCAGGCCATGTGCCTTCTAGTTGCTCTGTCTGTACCCAGACAGTTTATAACTCTTCCGCTGGCTTGTATTGTGTGACTGATATTATGGGTCGTGATACCCTTAATGTGTAATAATATGTGTGTGGCTCTTCTGAGCCTCTTAAATAAAGCTTGTATGTTTATGGTTATGTTGTGATGCCATCGATGTATCTATACATATCGGTATGCCATGCGTACGTGTGTCTTACTTGATATGTATGGGATTCGAATACCTAGTCGTGAACTTTAGTAGCACTCCTTACAAGGAAATGCCCCTTTGTGATCCAACGAGCCTTGGTAGTTCGCTACTACTCCGGACACATTGGTTGACCGGCATGTGTCCTTCTTAGCTGTTGTGTCTGTCCCCTTTGGGGAAATGTCACGCGACGTAATGGAGTCCTTGTAGCTTGCTACGACTCGTCTACGTTCGTTGATGACCGACACCTGCTTTGTTGGGTCATGTATGCCTGTCCTTGTGCGGAACTGCCACTTTGGTTTATGATTAGACATGTCGATCCGGGTTCTTTGACATTGGAATGCTAGCGACACTATCGCATACGTGAGTCAAAAGACGCAAATGGTCCCGGCTAAGGTAAGGCTGCAGCCGTGGAGTTAACCGTGCGTGAGACCACAAAGGGATGCGATGTGTTACATGCTGGATTCCTATGGCTTAGGATCGGGGTCCCGACAAATATGAATAGAAATCAAGTTTCCTAGAGCATCTAAAGAGGTGGTAGTTTGTTTTCTTGTGCTAATGATATCACGAGTTTCTGTTTAAGTTTTGTGTTGTGAAGTTTTCAAGTTGTGGGTGATGTTCTCATGGACAAAGGGATAAAGAGTGGAAAGAGCTCAAACTTGGGGATTCCCAAGGAATCCCAAGCCAAATTCAAGGACACCAAAAAGCCTAAGCTTGGGGATCCCCCGGGAAGGCATCCCCTCTTTCGTCTTCAATCCATCGGTAACATTACTTGGAGCTATATTTTTATTCACCACATGATATGTGTTTTGCTTGGAGCGTCTTGTATCGTAGGAGTCTTTTCTTTTTGTTGTGTCACAATCATCCTTTCTGCACACCTCTTGAGAAATACATGCACTCATCCTGATTTTGCTAGAATGCTCATCGTGCTTCACTTATATCTTTTGAGCTAGATAATTTTGCTCTATGTGCTTCACTTAGATCTTTTAGAGCACGGCGGTGCGTGACTTGGTAGTATGTTTGTGCTATGAAAGTAGTCCCAAAGGTGACAGGTACCCAAAGAGGATACAAAAACTTCCATCTTCATGTGCATTGAGTAGAAAGAGAAGTCTGATTCCTCTCAATTAGTTTTGAGACATGGATTTGGTAATATTAAGAGTTATGTTAATAGGGTGTTGTGAATCTAGAAATACTTGTGTTGAAGTTAGTGATTCCCGTAACATGCACGTATGGTTAACCGCTATGTTAGGAAGTCAGAGCATAATTAATCTGTTGATTGTCATCCTTTGTCTTGCAGTCGGGATCGCGCGATGGTTAACACCTACCAACCCTTTCCCTAGGAGTATGCGTTTAGCACTTTGATTCGATTACTAATAAAAACTTTTGCAACAAGTATGTGAGTTCTTGATGACTAATGTGAATCCATGGTATAGATTCACTTAAACCTTCCACCATTGCTAGCCTCTCTAGTACCGTGCAATTTTCGCCCGTGCACAAACTCACCATATGCATTCCTCAAAACAGCCACCATACCTACCTACTATGGCATTTTCATAGCCATTCCGAGATATATTGCCTTGCAACTCCCACCGTTCCGTCTCATGACTTGTGTCGTCACTTTCATATTGCCATTGCGTGATCGTAAGATAGCTAATGAGATGTTTTCAACGTCATACGCCAAGCTAGATTGTTGCACATCCAGGTACACTACCGGAGGCATTTCCTATAGAGTGATCATCATTCTAAGCTTTGAGCTGTGAGTAAATAAAAGTGTGATGATCATCATTATTAGAGCATTGTCCCATGTGAGGAAATAAAAAAAAGGCCAAAGTTTCCCACATAAAAAAGAGAGGCCAAAGAGCCCAAATAAAAAAAAGAAAAGAGAGAAAAAGAGAGAAGGGACAATGCTACTATCTTTTTCCACACTTGTGCTTCATAATAGCACCATGTTCTTCATGATTGAGAGCCTCTCGTTTTGTCACCACCATATACTAGTGGGAATCTTTATTCTATAACTTGGCTTGTATATTCCAATGATGGGCTTCCTCAAAATTGCCCTAGGTCTTCGTGAGCAAGCAAGTTGGATGCACACCCACTAGTTCTCCTTTTGATCTTTCACATACTTATAGCTCTAGTGCATCCTATGTATGGCAATCCCTACTCATTCACATTGATATCTATTAATGGGCATCTCCATAGCCCTTTAATACGCAGAGTCAATGTGACCATCTCCTCCTTTTTGTCTGGCAACCACCACCACACTCTATTCCACCTATAGTGTTATATCCATGGCTCACGCTCATGTATTGCGTGAGAGTTAAAAAAGGTTTGAGAAAGTTAGAGTGCGAAAACAATTACTTGGCCAATACCGGGGTTGTGCATGATTTAAATTAGTTGTGTGGGGATGATGGAGCATAGCGAGACTGTATGATTTTGTAGGGATAACTTTCTTTGGCCTTGTTATTTCGAAAGTTCATGATTACCTTGCTAGTTTGCTTGAAGTATTATTGTTTTCATGTCAATAGCAGACTATTGTTTTGAATCTTACGGATCTGAACATTCATGTCACATGAAAGAAGTTACAAAGGACAAATATGCTAGGTAGCATTCCACATCAAAAATTCAGTCTTTATCACTTCCCTACTCGAGGACGAGCAGGAGTTAATCTTGGGGATGCTTGATACGTCTCCAACGTATCTATAATTTTTGATGGTTCCATGCTATTATCTTGTCAAACTTTGGATGTTTTGTATGCCTTTTATATCTTTTTTGGGACTAACTTATTAACTGAGTGCCAAGTGCCAGTTCCTGTTTTTTCTGTGTTTTTGACCCTTTTTAGAGGAGGATTTTAAACGGGTGTCCAAACGGAATAAAACTTCCGAAAAGATTTTTTTCCAGAACAGAAAATACGCGCGAGACTTGCGAAGCATGGCAGGGGCCAGCAGGGGACCCCACAAGCCCCCTAGGTGCGGCCAGGGGGCCCGCGCCTAGCAGGCTTGTGGGCCCCCTATGGCTCGTTTGCCTTACCTCTTCCACCTATAAATTCAGAAAAATTCCAAAACTGCAGAGAGATCCACGAAAATACTTTTCCGCCGCCGCAAGCTTCTGTCTCCGCAAGATCCCATCTGGGGCACGTTCTGGTGCCCTGCCGGAGGGGGGATTCGGATACGGAGGGCTTCTTCATCAACACCATGACCTCTTCGATGATGCATGAGTAGTTCACCATAGACCTTCGGGTCCATAGCTAGTAGCTAGATGGCTTCTTCTCTCTCTTGGATCTTCAATACAAAGTTCTCCATGATCTTCATGGAGATCTATCCGATGTAATCTTATTTTGTGGTGTGTTGTTTGAGATCCAATGAATTGTAGATTTACGATCAGATTATGTATGAATCTTATTTGAGTTTCTACTGATCTCTTATATGCATGATTTCATATCCTTGTAATTCTCTTCGAGTTGTGGGTTTTGTTTGGCCAACTTGATCTATGATTCTTGCAATGGGAGAAGTGCTTGGTTTTGGGTTCATACCGTGCGGTGACCTCACCTAGTGACAGAAGGGGTAGCAAGGCACGAATCATGTTGTTCCCATCGGGGGTAAAAATATGGGGTTTTCATCATTGGTTTGAGTTTATCCCTCTACATCATGTCATCTTGCTTAAAGTGTTACTCTGTTCGTCATGAACTCAATACACTAGATGTATGCTGGATAGCGGTCGATGTGTGGAGTAATAGTAGTAGATGCAGAAAGTATCAGTCTACTTGTCTCAGACGTGATGCCTATATGTATGATCATTGCCTTAGATATCGTCATGACTTTACGCGGTTCTATCAAGCGCTCGATAGTAATTTGTTCACCCACCGTATTATTGCTATGTTGAGAGAAGCCTCTAGTGAACACTATGGCCCCCGGGTCTACTTCACACCATATTTTCAGCCTTACAATTTTACTTTGTTGCACTTTTCGCCTTCAGATCTCACTTTGCAATCAATCTTGAAGGGATTGACAACCCCTTTATAGCGTTGGGTGCAAGCTCTTTTGTGTTTGCGCAGGTACTTTGGACTTGGCGCGATTCTCCTACTGGATTGATACCTTGGTTCTCAAACTGAGGAAAATACTTACTGCTCCTGTGCTGCATCGCCCTTTCCTCTTCAAGGGAAAAACTAACGCAAGCTCAAGAGGCAGCAGAAGGATTTATGTTGCCGTAGCAGAAGAATTTCTTGCGCCGTTGCCGGGGAGGATCAAGTCAAGAACTTGGTGGCGGAGAAGGGGCCGGACATGGTGGAGGAGAAGGGGCTATACATGGAGGCGGAGAAAACATGGACTTCACGCCGCAGACTTCGTCGGTACTAAGTTCAATCATGCGGGACCCTCATGTTGAAGCACTTCTTCACAAGGAGACGAGTACTGACAGAGCTGCTTCTAGAAAGGAGGCCAAGCTGCAACAACTGGTGTTAGACTCAAACACTCCATTGTATGATGGCTGTGATCCCGAGGTGACCCACTTGAGTTTCACTCTCGAACTCCTAAAGACGAAGGCTAAAAACAAATGGACGGACAGTAGCCTCAATGAGCTTCTCAAGTACCTAAAGGATGTTCTTCCCGCGGGGAATATATGTCCTACTAGTGTGGATGAGGCCAAGAAGATCGTGTGCCCTCTTGATCTGTCGCACATTAGATACCATGCATGCATCAACGATTGCATAATTTATCGGAAGGAGCATGCAGGAAAAATTAGTTGTCCGGTGTGCAATGATCCTTGATATAAGAAGGCCAGGAAGAAATCTCCCAGAAAGTTGTATGGTACTTACCGATCATTCCCCGTGTGCAACGTTATTTTGTAGATCCCAAGGAAGCAAAGCTCATGCATTGGCACACAGAGAGGACAAAGCCCGACGATGGAGATGATCCCAAGCTGAGACACCTCATGGATCGATACCAGTGGAAAGCGTTCAACGACAAATATCGGTATTTCACATGTGATGCAAGGAACATCGTTCTTGGCGCGTGTACCGATGGCATGTATCCATTTGGCAACCAGAACACCAACCAAAGCACATGGCCCGTGTTTGTATGGATGTATAACCTCGCCCCTGGTTGTGCATGAAGTCGAAGTACATACACATGAGAATGCTGATTCAAGGGCCAAAACAACCAGGAAATAATATTAATCTATATGTGGGGCTACTTCAAGAGGAGTTAGACACGTTATGAAAAACACCTGCCAATACAAGGGACGTCAGCAAAGGCGAGTATTTCTATATGAGAGTCGTGCTGATCGCGACGGTGCACGACTATCTCGGTTGCGGATATGTCACAGGCCAGGTGTTCCATGGATATTGTGGATGCACACGGTGCATGGATGATACGATGTCTCAGCAGCTAACGTCAACGAAAGATGGCGAGTCTCGGAAAATCGTGTACATGGGGCATTGAAGATGGCTCGAGAAGTACGACCCATGGAGAAACCGTGGAGATCTATTAAATGGTGAGGCTGAGCATCGAGGACCTCCACGTAAGCGGAGCGGAGCCAAAATCGATGAGCTGTTGAAAAACCGGGAAGAGTGTCCCGCGCCTGGAAAGACGATGAAAAAGGTATCGGAGCCGCTGCTGAAGGTATGGAAGACGAGGTCTGTTTTATGGGACTTGGAGTACACGCACAAACTCGACACGCCTTATTGCCTTGATCAAATGCATATCTTTAAGAATGTCCTTGAGAGCTTGCTTGCGAAAGTGATGTAGATGTCAGATAAGACCAAGGATGGGCCGAAGGCAAGAAAAGACTTGCAAGATTAGAAAATCAAGGCAGATCTGCACATGCCGCCCCGTAAAAAGTCAGAGGAGACACAAACGGAGACAGAGGCGAAGGAGAAGAAGGGCAAAAAGTTAAGGAAGAGGATTATTGGCCCCCTTCTTGCTTCACCTTAAGTTTGGCTGAGATTGATCTATTCTTCAAGTGCCTTACCGGAATCAAAGTTAGTTCCGATTACTGTGGGAAGATAAGCAGATTTCTAGACACGAAGAAGAAAAGGTTCAGCGGGATGAATTCCCATGACTGCCATGTGATGATGATGGCGATACTACGTGTTGCCCTTAGAAGGATAATGGACAAGCACGTCCATGACACACTTATTGGTCTCTGCAACTTTTTCGACGTCATCTCTCGAAAGTCGATCAGTGTGAAACAGCTCTGAAGGCTACAGGAAGAGATCGTTGTGATACTAAATGAGCTTGAGATGTACTTCTCGCCCACATTCTTTGACGTCATGGTGCATCTATGTGTCCATATTGTGGACGACATAATAGACCTGGGGTCGTCATTCATGCACACCATGATGTCGCTCGAGTGGACGAATGGGGTCATCAAAGGATTCATTCATAACATGTCCTGTCCGGATGGAAGCATCGTCCAAGGCTATCTGACACAAGAGTGCATATCTTTCTGCGAGAATTTTCTATATGATTTAGACCAGCCGCCTGCTGTTGGTTTGCCCGTTAACAAGTACGTTGGGAAGCTCTAAGGAGAAGGTCACTGCAACAGTCATAGGGAACTGCATGTAGCCTACTCAGATCGACGCAACGACTTTGACAGAGCAAACTTGGTAGTGCTACAACACCTAGATCAGGTAGATCCTTTCATGACACTGCACAAAGAAACTATCGCAAAGAAGTATCGTGACCGGGGGGTATGCAGGACGGACGCTGAAGTTACTAGAGAGCACAACTCCACTTTCCTGCAATGGTTCAAAGAGCATATTCTTACTAATCCCTTGGAAGAAGGCTCTAAGGACGGATTGCTCATATACGCCTTGGCACATGGCCCCTCGCCCAACCTCATCACCTATCAGACATACGGTATCAATGGATACACGTTCAACACGGTGGCCAAAGATATGAACATTGATTTTCAGAACTCAGGGGTGACGATAGAATGCATGACGGGCAGCGACAACGGCACAACTCGGAGATTTTACGGAAGGCTCGAGGAGATCTGGGAGACTACTCTAGACTACACATCACGACGATGTTTCGTGTATGATGGGCTAAGAATGTCAAAAGAGAAAACCGGTATTTCACTACCATGACTATACCTGATGCCAAGAGTGCTACCGTGAATGCCATCGCAAAATATGATCCATGGGTACATGCTAAGCACGTGACACAATGCTTCTTCTTAGCCGACACGACCAATCCCAGCCGTGTTGTCGTAAGGAGAGGCAAAAGGAACATCATTGGAATGGATGGAGTCCCCAATGAGGAAGAATACGACCAGTACGGCAACCCAATGAGGGAAGATGACGACGACCATGAAGTATACGTCGAAAGAAGAATCGGTACTACATTACATAAGAAACATCATACTCCATGGAAAAGGAAGAGTCACAATGAGGGGCTCAATTATTCGTCAATGAACAAGAAGGGAAAGAAGCTCACTCAAAAACGAAAACGTCGAAGCTGAGAAACCCTTATCGGTCAAATGATGTAATATATATATATATATATATATGTGTGTGTGTGTGTGTGTGTGTGTGTGTGTTCCTATTTTGTATGCACACTTAACCGTTATGGGTCAAATGATTTAATATATATGTTCCTATTCTGTATAGCACACTTAACCGTTATGGGTCAAATGATGCAACATATATCGCCTTAGTTATATACACTATATCATCTTCCCTTCGTTCCGGCTCTCGGAAAAAAGGAAAAGAAGAAAAGTAAAGGAAAAGAAGAAAAGAAAAGAAAAGGAAAAGAAGAAAAGAGATGGAAAAGAAAAGAAGAACAAAAAGATAGACAATAGCAGAAGCGCCTATTTCAAAAAGTGATATAGCTACTAGTGTTAGCAGTAGCGCATTTTCCTGGAACGCGCTACTGCTACCTTAGCTATAGCGCGTTTTTGGAAAACGCGTTAATGCTATATTCAGATAACCCCCTGCGTGAGGGCTTCCCTTCCATTCCTCCCCCAACTCCCAACCGACACTCCATGCCCTCGCCGTCAGAGCCCCTCCACTCGCCCCCGCCCTCCCCGTCGGATCCCCTATCGTCCCCGCCGCGCTTGCTCCCCTGGCCCCTGCCCCCTGTCATCGCCGCCGCACCTGCTCCCGTACCTGCTCATCACCGTCGGGCCACCATCTCCCCCGACAGCCACCACCGCACCAGCCTCGTCCCTTCCTCCTCCACCTCCCCGCCGCCGTCTCCCCCGACAACCACCTCCCCATTGTAAGCCCTCCTCTCCCCTACGGAAGGTTGATTCATGTGAACCTTAGCTATTTAGTGCTAGTTAGTATGAATTAGTATGAACCCTAGGCTATTTTATAGTGCTAGTTATTTAATTAGAATTAGTATGAACCCTAGACTTCTTGCATTTTTCTTCAAGTTCTATATTTTCTTCCTGTTATATGCAAATTTGAAGTGGACATGTGCTATGTGGACATGTGATTTGGACATGTCATATTTGGAATTTGGACATCTCATATTTGGACATGTGATGTTTTCGACATGTGATATTTGGAAAATAATGGTTATGTGTAGCGTAAATGATCCGAGTGACCTATGTTTCGCCGGAATGTTGATTCATTTCCGTTCCGGTGAATTTCAATAGCTCGATATGTCCACTTTTTAGCAAAGGTCATGCCGAAATTTCCCATGAATTTTGGCATGACTTGTGCTAGAAAGTAGGCATATCGAGTGTCGGGATTTTCTGCGACTAGAATGAAACGGCATTCCGGCAAACCATAGACCTTTCTTATGTCATTTCTCATTTATTACAGTTTTAGAATTAAATGAGGGGACTTAATCATAGGAAACATGTCGAACAAGGAAGAAACCAGGCCTTTTGATCAAGATGCACACGAGATGGATTATGAGGATGAACAACAGTACCTCGACTTTTTGTGTGCTAAGCACATTCAAGGTTTGTAGAGCGGCCTCGATGATGGTACTGATGCCGACATTGACACCGGCGGCGCTGGCATCGATGGCGGCGCGGAGACCGACGGGAAGGTACCGGCGCCGAAGCTGCTACCAAAAGGAAGAAGCAAAAGAACCAGAGGATACGAAAACCTAACAAACTCTGCATCGGACGACTAGTGATCACAAAGATGGCCCCTAGCAAGTTTGAGACATTAGAGCCGGGAGAACCTCGCGAGTGCTATGGTAACCAAGTAGGATGCATCCTATGGGAATGCGTGAGCATCAAAGACGATGGCTTAAGGACTAAAGAACATTTGAGGCAGTTGCTCCTGATGAAGTTGCACAAGAGATTCAAGTTCCCCGATCGGGATGATAGCATGGAAGAACCGTGGGATGATCCGTAGATGAAAAAGATTAACAATCACGCCATGGGCATGTTCAGCAATGATTTGGCCTCCTGGAAAGGGAGGGTGAAACGAGATATTGAGGCTGAGGAACCCTTGTCCAAGATTCTAGAGGAAAATTTGACACTTACGGAAGATTATTTCCAAAAGTTCAAAGACCGTTGCGCTACCGAGGCAGCCAAGGCTAAGGCTGCAAAATTCAAGAGCCTTTAGCAAAGGAACACGGGGAACCAACGCCTCGGAAGCCGTGGCTACCTTGGCAAAAGGCCCATATGGGATAAGGAGGACGCGAAACGTGAAGCCGCAGGTCTCCTAGACCTCTTCGCGAAGTTCACCAACCCCTTGGAGCGTGACTTCATCAGGGCCCGCTACAAACTGGGACAAGGAAAAGAAGGATTTTTACACGGACCCAGTCACAAGGAAATTGATTCGAATCCTGGTAATTATTCTTTTACCACCTTAAATTTATCTTATGATCAAGTCGACTACACATTCATAAACGGTTCATGTTCCTTCTGCAAGAGAAGCAACACCACCTTGCAGCCGAAAGCCAGTCTTCATCGATGAGGCCCAAGTGGGACGCCCCTCTCAACCAGGCCTTGAACAAACTTAAGGGATTCCCTTTGTACCAGCGGCCGCAATATTGACGTGTGAACAACGCGGAAGATGGCGCAAGTGGAAGGTCTTCTACAATGAGGGCCAGGAGGCCAAGAAGCAGAAAATGAAGTTTAGTCAGGCGGGCATCATCGATGAGAAGGTGAAGCTTGAGTTTGAGAAAAAAAAGCAACCGAGGACGCGAAAAAAGCAGCTGAGGACGCGAAAAAAGCAGCCAAGGAGAAAAATGAGTTGCTACAACACGCTGTCGTTGCAGCTGTAGATGCATGTAGGAATGGGCGTTCGGTTTATATGGTTAATAAGGTTAGGTTTATTCGGTTCTATATAATTTTGGTTTTGGAGTAAGAGAAACCGAAATAGTTAGTCAAAATTTAGAAATCGAACCATACTAACCATAACATATCGGTTCGGTTTTTCCGGTTAACTGAAAAACAAAAATTCATGCACTTGTCAGTATAAGTGGAATGACTTGAGAGAACTGATTTGGATTGTATAATATGCAAAAATATAATCACAAGTTCAAGCAACCTTAATATCATTCTATGTTTTATTCGGTCAAGCAAAGTAGTAACAATAATTAAGTAGAAAAATCACATGGAACGTGAAATGTATTATGTGCGGAGAAATGTGTGATGCCTCCATACTGTTGCACTTTCGGAAACAAGGTATTACATGGGGTATAACACATATCGATTTGTTCGGTCTATTTGATTTCTTGGCACCAAAAACCAAACAAAAACAAAACACCGAAGAACCTTAAAATTTCCCACGGAACCAAAAATCAAACCACCAAATAAACACACAAATCGGTTAATGCGGTTCGATTCGGTTTGGTTTTTCGGTTTTCGGGTTTATAGTCCCCACCCCTAGATGCATCCAGAAATGATTTTCTACTAACTTGATCCCGGCTATCATCAACTGGACGAAGGAAAATCCACACAAGACGGTAGATGATTCCCCCATGCCCAGTTTCATCGGGAGCAACTCGGTGAACAACACCACCGCACCATCACCTGCTTACGCAACCGCGCGTGCTCCCGCAACCGCACCCACTCATAGCAGCCCGTCCTCAGTCTCTGGTGCGCTAGGCGGGCCTTCGTCTTTGGCTGAGCTTGACGCCCTCACGGTAATTACATGTCGCACCAACATATATCTAGAATATTCCATTTTCGTTGCCTTTCACATGTTTTATGTCGCACACATGTGTTTGTAGGCCAACGAAACCCCGTGCACCGTACTCTACTTTATCAAAGGCCAGAAGGTGGACGTGGAAAGGCGGTGATAATGAAGCCCTTGGAACTTGCATTCCACGGCCAGCCGATGTCGGGCGGGCACTTCATGGTTACCTTGTCGAGTGTGAAATTGGGGCACGAGGATTTTCCTCCTCTAGTATGATGGATTTTGAAGAGCGTGTACCTATCAGAGGTGCAGCCATGTTCCATGTCACGGGTGAGCCGATGCTACCGCCAAAACTGCTGGAGGCAATATAAGGGGATCCCAGGAGACTGCATGACCATATGCTAACTGAGAAAAGCCTACTAGCCTCGAAGGATCTAGGATATCGGACATACACGACTCGTGTGCCTGAGGGGAAGTGCTACGTCGACACACGGCGCTGAGGTGTTCTTTCTGTGGTTTGAGCATATCTTTGAGATAATTCTGACAAAGCAGCTTGATTGTACAATCGTCCGCCTTTTTGCGCTACATATGAGCTTCATCATGAAGAGAGAAGAAGTCTCTTAAATCTGTGTGGCGCATCCATACTACATGCACGAGCCCTTCTTGAGTCTCGACGACTTTGAGCATAAAACTTTTAGGGAGTACCTCGAAAACTTCATGGTAGAGAATAAGGACCAGGAAATTGTCCCTTCCTTATCATCCAAAGTAAGTCAATGCCGGACAACCCTTTCGTACATTTCAATCATTCCTTCTCGCTCATATGGAGAATAAATTGAGTTGTTTTTCCCCGCAGCAGCGGGCGCACCGTCCTTATAGTTCTTTACCCGCGAGTCTCCCACGCCGTGTATTTCGACCCTACCGGAAACTACGACAAGAAGGGCTACACAACATAATGAATATTCTAGATGATGCTCTCCAAGGCTTCTGCTTGAGGGGTGGCTACCTGCAGATCTGGAAACAAAGGAACAAGAAGACGAGTTTCTCACGTAAAACTAACTTCTACTGCATCCATGTCCCAAAAACAAGCAAGAAGGATGGATTCTACCGCCTCCATCTCAGGATGGAGTTCAGAAGGGATCACCAGAAGCTTCGCATGACAAGCAGAAACGATGATCATATCCACAAGTGGGTAGAATCTCATGGAGAATCAGATTATAAACTTAGAGATGACTTCCTTCGCATCTAGAGGGACATTGCGACGATCATCATGAAAGAAGTTATCGAAGAGAAGGGGATGTTCCACCATGGCTATATATTGCGAGCAGACGTCCGAACTCGCATAGGCATGCAACGTCAGGACCTCATGCCGTTCAAGAATCTAGGGTGCAAACTCGATGATTTGGATGGATGGAACTTCTAGTGATTTACGATGTCGATGATCATGATATGTGTCTGTCGAACTTGTCCACGGTCCCTGCCGAACTTTCTTAACGCTACTTTGTTAGTTTGGGTACGATGACGTGCGTACCTCTAGTTAGTTAGTTTGCATATGATGAAACTGCGTTGATTATTTATATGTTTACTATATGTTCCATCCAGTTGCTAACCCTTTCTTTTTCGTGTTGCTCAAGTATATTTTGTTGCATATGATTGTACATTCCGTTGATCAAGATGCATCTCTAATAGGTACCTAGATTCTTGATGGCGAAGAAGTCTTATGTCGTGTACAAAGGGAAGGTTCCGGGAGTGTACGACGAGTAGCCTGAGTGTTAGGCGCAAGTGGAGGGGGTCTCGGGCGCCAGCCATAAAGGCTTCAAAAGCAGACAAGAAGCAGAAACTAGGTACTTTAGGTTCACCCTTGCGCGAGAGTGGACTCATAACTGCCGCCTCATGTACTGCATAGTTCTGATCTCACTCATAGTGATAGCTCTTCTCACGTATATCATTGCTTAGATGGATGACGACGTAGTTGCAAGTATTCGAGACTTGTATCGCTATTTTCGAGATGATGAGAAGAGACCACTTTGTGCTGGATGATGATTATGATGATAACATGATTTGATGAGACTATTTGTATGTATATGCTATGATTACATTTGTATGTGTATGATGCTGAAATTTGTATGTGCTAAAGGTTATTGCATAAATCCTATTCAAATACAAAAAAAATATGCAGAAAAAAATCATAAACTAATAAAACTAGCAGTAGCGATGGGAGAAAAGTTAGCAGCAGCGCACCCTTACGAGTAGCGCGGCTTAATTCAGAGTGTTGCAGCTATTAGCAGTAGCGCGCTGATGTAAAGCTCGCTGCTGCTACACATGTATAGCAATAGCGTGGGCGAACATGCGCTATTGTTACAGGTTAGATGTAGCGTCATATCAGTAGCGCGTGTGCCTGCTGTCAGATTTCAGGCTCCGCAAAACCCTAAAGATTCAAACTCAGGGGCGTGTACGAAGATCTCTCTGAGGCACGCCTCTCCTTGCTCGCTACTTCATGGGGACGGCGGAGAACTCACTCGATGGTGAGGAAGACACTAAACACGGCATTTTACCAGCGTAATACCCTACTCCTGCTTTGGTGGATTGCCTCTCGTGGAGGTTGGTGGATGAACTAGTACAATGCTCAAGAGCCTCCGGAGGCTGGATGGCTTTGTGTGGTGCTAGTCGATGAATGAATGAATTAGATCCCCCTCTACGAGGTAACCTACTCTCTATATATAGTGGCGGCCCCGGTCCTCTTCCCTTATCGTTCATCAGGAAGGGATCCCACAACGGCCAATTTCGAAGGGGGACACGGAAACATGCTTCTCGTGTCCAAAAGTAGTCTTCGCCTGCAAAGTGGCTGCCAGCGCTATAGGGACGGGTTCAGAGATGACGTCCATCCTGCCGGGGGGCGGCCATGCTCTTGTTGCACCAGAATGGAAACCTTTAGGAGATGCCTTGGGAACCCCTTGTACGTCCTTGCCCCCTTTGCCCTAAAGGGGAAACTGGGCCGCGCCACTGCTCGCTGCTCGCCTGTCCTTCCTCAGCGTCATCTTTGAGTCCTGAGGCCGGGCCTCGCCTCAGAATATCCGCCGCTCCGGAGGGGTCCTGAGGAGGCCCCCTGTGGGTCTTGATGTTGCTCCTCCTCGCGAGGCTTGGCCCCTCGCGAGGGCCTTGTCTTGGGTGGTGTCTGGCCCGTCGGTTTGCCTGATGAAGTGGACCAGCCCTGGGCCATACGTAGGCAAGTCTGGGTACCCCCATTCCCAGAACGCTGACAGTAGCCCCCAGACCCACTACACGCTCGGGTTGGCTTCTCGGCGAAGCCTTATGGGCGGACCGAAGTGTCACGGGCCCTAATTGCCTGCGGGCCAGGGGCACACGTGTCCAGCCGCCATGCGACGATGCTCTCATTCCCCGTGGCATCCGGGGCATAGCAGACCATAATGGCACGATCTCCAAGAGACGCGTCGACCATCATTGTTGTTCATTAATAGCATCGGTGTGGCCGGCCTACGCCCAACAGCCCTCACGGACGCGGCCGCTCGATTGACAGGTGAGGCGACGTGGTGGCAGCCCAGCTCGCGGCACCCGAGGGGGGCGCGACGCTTGAGCTCCCATGAAGCTTGGTGCCCGCGGCTCGCCTATAAATCTGCCCCGCCCCTGTCGAGGGGAGGCACTGCGATCTTGAGCTTTCTCTCCGATTCCTTTGTTTCGTCTAGAAAAACCTTCTCTCCTCTTTGTTTCTCCGCCTTCCATGATGTCTCTGGGAGGCGAACCTGGCAGGGGGAAGCGCGTGACTCCGTTCGTGCCCCCGTCTGCCCCGGGAGCAGCAGCGGAGGGCCCTCGGAGTCTCCGCGCGTCCGTACCGCTCGGCTATGGCTGATGAGTAAGTCCCTCGTCTGCACTTCTTTTCCTAGCTATCATGTCCGCTATTTGGTTGTTGATCTTTTCCCTTCTCCAGTGCGCCCACCGCCAAGAAGCCCAAGCTTGGCGAGCTTGAGGAGGAGGCGGAGGGGCTGCGGGCCCAACTCGAGAGCGCCGAGGTCGCCCGCCAGGGCGAAGCGGAGGCCAAGGAGGAGTTGGTGTCCTTGTAGAGGCAGGTTCAAGAGGCGGCTGACGACGTTCAAGCCACCCAGGACGAGGTGGCGTATGCCCGGATGATGGTGTCCCAGCGCGCCAAACAGTTCGAGAGCATTTTCGGCTGGGTGTCAGGCGCGACACGCAGGTTCGTGGGAGACGCCCCAGCGCTGCCGAATGTGAGAATCTATTGGGGCTACGTCACCTTCTTCCAGAAGGTGGTGGAGATGCTGGAGGTTGGCGTCTCCCGTGTGGAGGAGGACAGCGGGTCCAACGCGCGTGAGCTTCTGGTCCTTGCCTTGACGCTCGTCTTCACCAACCTGCGACGTCTTGTCCTGCAGCTCGACCTCCGGCGCGTCGTCGAGACGGCGCCCGCTAAGTGACGTCGTCTTCTCCGGGACGAAGTGCACCCGCACGTGGACGTCCTGGTAGAGTGGTACGTCCGGGTGCCTGTCTCCAGCATGGAGGAGGACTCCGACGCCGAGCTTGTCGGTGCCAAGGGCAGCGTCGGAGGCCTCTCCCCTTAGGCGTCCCTCAGCTTCTGTTTCATGCCCCTGTATCACTGGACCATGACCTCTGGCCTTTTGGGCGTTCAACTTTTGTGGATTACCTTTGTCGTTCTCCTTTTTTCCTTCTATTTTGGAACCGATGGCTTGCTCGTTGGTAGTTGTTGCGGCTAGGTCTCCTTGCATCTGGCCTGTCGATGACCCATCCATTGCTCGGGGGGAGTGGCGGTGAGAGACCTCAGGAGGTCCCGTCCTCTCGAGGCATCGTTTGCACAGCTGCGCGCTTGGTCAATCGCGTCGTTCCTTGCCACAACTTAATCTTTATGCCCTGCATCCTTTTGTTAGTACGTGTGGTTTTAATTCATAGTTAGTTGGACGCAAAACCCGATGGCCTCAGTCTGGGCATGCGGGGTACTTAGCTCATGGATTTGCGCGGATTCCTTCCATAGCTCCTCCTGAGTAGCTCCTGCTTTATAGGTTGGACGGGGTGGAGACCCTCCGGCACTCTACGTCTGCAGGTCTCGGTTATGACCGATAAGGCTCCTAAGGCTCTATGCTCAGGAGCACCCTTTGACGCCCTAGTGATTCCTCATCCCGTCCCTTTGGTCATTGCCCTGGGGCGCCCTGAGGCCTCCCGAGACTCTTTGTGGTGGTATCGTGCTCCGATCAGAGCCCTCGAGCGGGGGTCGACCGATGAAATAGTTTGCCCCTAGCACAACAAGTCCTTGCTTTCACGCTCCTTGGTGCCTAGGGGCGGTGCGGAGCGTCCAGCTCCTTTGGGAGTGTCATCCAGAAAAAGCCGGTGAAACGAAAAAGCGAAAGAGAAAATTTCCCCCCTTTTGTTTTTCAAATAGCAACCTTTGAAATAGGGAAATTTAAGTCCAACAGAAGATAACTCAAGCTCAGGGGAAAGCCAAGCGATCGCCGCGTCCGGCACCTAAGCTGGCATAGTCATTGGTGGAATGCGCTGATATCCTTGCCAGCTGCGGGCATAGTCATTGGTGGACTGAGTTGATTGCCTCCGTCTTCTCCCCAGCACTGAGCATAGGGCTTCCACTAGGCGTGGGATGGACCCCTTCCGCGTCCTTGGGGGGCCTTGGGCATATACAGCCTCGTCTCGTTATTAAGTGAGAGTGTCACGGTGGGGGTGTATCTGGGATGTCGCTAGGACGCTTTGGCCTCGCGTGTGTCCCTACCCTGAGGCATTAGGCGCCTTATTCTGGAAGTCATTGGTGGACTGTGTTGATTGCCGTCGTCTTCTCCCAAGCGCGTAGCATAGGGCTTCCACTAGGCGTGGGATGGACACCTTCCGCGTCCTCGGGGGGCCCTGGGCGTAACATGCCTCGGCTCGTTATTATGTGGGAGAGTCACGGGATGAAGTAGGTTCCAGAAGGATTGAAGGAAGATGCAGAGGTGCGACGGGTTGATGCAGGTCCTGCACGCTCCTTCTCCTGAGACCATCTGAGGGCTTTTCTATTGCTCTACGTCGGCATGTCCGAGTCCCGCACATTTCCCGCCGCCGTGAGGCGTCTCACGGGGCAAGGCCCTAACTCCCCTGATACCGACCGAATGTGCCTGGACGGCACCAGGGTGGCCAAGTAGCTTTGTGGCCGGTAAGGCTCCCGAGGCGCGATGCTCAGGAGCCCCTTTGACGTCGCCAAGACCCAGTCCCTCACATTTCCCAACCGCCGTTGCTTGCGACCGAATGAACAGACGCGACTACGGGATCAAGTCGTGCCACCCCTAATAATGACCGAATGTCCATGGACGGCATCAAGTGTGGCAGGTGGCCTTTTGACCGGTAAGGCTCCTGAGGCGCGATGCTCAGGAGCCCCCTTTTGACGCTCAAGCGGCCCCCATTTCATCCTATTGATTGTGGCTCGGGAAGACGCGGGGCCTCCACATGTCCCGCGACGTGGCGACGCGCACCTGTCGGAGCCCCCGAGCGGGGGAGTAGGTCGCCCAAAGATGCAAGCAAGGTAAGAGGTCAAGTCGCCGTATGGATGCAGCACAAATTATCAAAGCATGAGTAAATGATGTGACGGCCAGAGATGTGCCCTGAGCAATTGAAGTTCATGCGGTCAGCAGACACTCCCTAGAGCAGTGAGCCCAAAAAATTACCTCCCATGGCTTCTTCACGTCTGAGGGGCGCCTTGTGAGGCCCAGCCCTCGGCGCCCACGCCAGCGCCGTAGTTGTCGCGGGTGACCCGCGCCATTTGTGTCTCGTTGCCGTATCTGACTCATCCTCCTGAGGCCTGGGGTCCAGTTCTTCATGGTTTCTCCACGGGGACGGCGAGACGCACCAGGCCCCACGGCGTGAGGCGCCACGCTGCCCGCGCCCCTTGGGCCCTGCGCTCCGCCAGCGTGGACCCTAGGGGCGGCTCAAGGAGCACCTCGAGAGCGTTCCTTACTCCTCTAGAGGACTGATACCTGGGGTTGGCGCCGGAGGCTCTTCCTCGTCGGGAGAGTCAAGTGGTATCTCATAATTTTGTACGTAAGGGTCCAAGTAGGTGTTCGATCGACCGCCAAAGACGTTCAGGAACACAATGGTGGCGGTCCCTCTTGGCAGCGGGGGGGGATCCACTCGGTCACGCTAGTGAAAGATCTTCTTGTGATGGGCCTCTGCACGAAGTCGCTTGTTCGTGTTGCCGTCGTTGGGTGGCCCCGGCATTGCCCGGTGCAGACTCCCCCTTGGTGCCCTGGCGTGTCTCCGTTGCTGTAGTTCGCCCGGACCACCACCTCCACCGCCTGCTGGCTGCGCCTGAGGGAGCGCACCCGTCTGGCCGCCCCGGGTTGTCGGGGACCGACCTGGTCTTGGTGATGCGCGCCGGCGTGTGCATCGAATGCCCCGCCGTTCTCTTCGCTCTAGTGGTGGTTGCCGCCATGCTGCACCTCAGGGCCTACCGCCAGAACCTCGAGGAGGAGGAGGGATGCATGAGATGTGCCTCTCTTGGCCCCACCCCGGGTAGGAGGGGCCCCATCACTTGCACGCCCGGGGACCGGCACGAGGTGCGAGCCACCGAAGGACGGCGCCTGCGGCCTTGAAGAAGAGTGGAGTCGGATGACCTTCTGGCGACGGTGATCAGCTCCATGATGTGGCGTGTCTAGGCGTCGAAGTCCCCTTGCGTCGGTTGTTCAAGGAGCATCTCGCTCGCCATCTGCAATGCGTCGTGCGCGCCGAGGTCCCCCAAGTTGATGCGGCCCGTCGGGGATGCCGGTGGCGCCGTGATGTCTACGCACGCTTCTATTCTTGTAGACTATGATGGGCCTCCAAGCGCAGAGGATTGTAGGACAGCAACAATTTCCCTCAAGTGGATGACCTAAGGTTTATTGAACTGAGGGAAGTAGAGGTTGAAGATGGTCTCTCTCAAGAAACCCTGCAATTAAGAAATAAGAAGTCTCTTGTGTCCCCAACACACCTAATACAATGCTAAATTGTACAAGTGCACTAGTTCAGCGAAGAGATGGTAAAATATGGGTGATAGGTGTGGCGAAGCAAGCTAACACAAATCTGTAATAAAAATTAAAGAAAGGTAGCAAGTGACAAAAGTGAGCATAAATGGTGTAACAATGGTGAGAAACAAGGCCTAGGCTTCATACTTTCACTACTGGCAACTCCCAACAACATTAACACAGCCTAATCACATGATTTTCCACTAAAACATGCAATGGCAACGTACTCAGAGGTCATTCCTTTGTGATCAAGAAATGAGGAGAATTATGTAGAGCTACAAAAGCACACCTCATAGTTCGTAGCTCTCATATATGGATTTCTCAATGTCACCGCAGCCATCCAAAGAGAGTACCACAATCACCACAACGTATCTCAAGGATAGTCAAAGACAAGCACCTAGAGACTCTCAATCTTCAATTAATTCACAAAAGAGGAAATCACTCATGAAAATATTCTTCTAATCCATGTCCAAAAGACCGCTGCCACCATGGTCTCGGGGATTATACTAGATAAGATCAAGTGAGTACATCAATCCAATACATAGAAGAAGGGGAAACATCATGGGATCACCCTAGGTTAACATAGCCTATGATCACAATCAAGATCACATCATGGGAGAGAATTAACCACATAGCTATTGTAGAAGACCTCAGCCCCGAGGAGGAACTACTCCCGTTTCATGGAGGGAGGAAGCAACATCGATGTAAATGAATCCGGGGGCACTACCCCGTCCAAACGGCCTCCCTGCACGTCCAAGAATTCTGGTCCCCAGAAACTTGTTGGCGATGGCGGCGGAGATCGGAATTGCTTCTGGAGAAAAGGGTTCCGGAATCAAGGTTTCCTCCATGGGGGGTAAAAATAGGAGCCAAGGTAGGGCACCAGAGGGGGTGGCCCCCACCCAGACGGCCTCCCTGCGCGGCCAGGGGGCAAGCGGCACCACTAGAGCGCATGCAGGCCTGGTGGCCCCCTGTGACCCTCCTTCGGACGTCTGGAGTCTTCTGGAATGCTGATTTTTTATATATATTTTTGTGGAATTTTTTGTGCACTATAAATATGGGTATAAACCTGCAATTAACAAACATCAGCAAACAGAAACTGGCACTGGGTGTACTGAGTTAGTAGGTTAGTCCAAATATGTTGAAAAAGGTATGGAAGTGTACAAAACACATAGCAATATCACCAAAACTTGCATGGAGCAAGCAGAATTTATAGATACGTTTGGGACGTATCAACATCCCCAAGCTTAATTCCTGCTCGTCCTCGAGTAGGTAAATGATAACACAAATAATTTCTGTGGTGACATGCTAACACACATATAAGAACTTCAAAGTAAAGCAAGTAAGATATGCAATTCAAGTCAAGACAATAACAAGCAGGAGTCTATATCTAGTATTGAAACTAGCAAAGTAAGAACATAAAGGTGCAAGAGCTCTCGCTGTCCGTGACTCAAATGTCTCCAAATGGTGTTTGTGTGCAAGAAGTGGGAGATAGGTTTAGAGCACAAAAAATATTATATAGTTTAATTCAGAACTCAATCTACTAAAACTTCACACTTGGTCTCCTTCGGAATCTTATTTTGACTCATCCCCAGACCACTAGTCAGGCACAAGTCAAAATGATCCTCTCCCTTTCTACTTGGAGAACTCATGGAATGGATGAGCGCGAGCAAGATATGTTGGCACTTAGGGTGGCAAAGAGAATAATGATGGGGAAGGAAGAAAAAAAATGTGTGAAGGTCTCACATCAATGAGGACAATCATAGGCGAGAGAAAGCCAAATGACACATATCATGTGAGGAGTAGGGATTGCCATGCAATGGATGCACATATGAGCTAAGGTAAGCTCTCCAATGGAACTAGTGGGGGTGCATCCAACTTGCTTGCTCATGAAGAAAGAGAGCTCATTTGAGGAGGATCATCACTTGAATATACAAGCCATGTTCTATAGTGTAAAGGTCCCCACATAGTTATGCATGAATGATAATCTCTATGGAGTACAAATATAAAAATGGAGTACGGGTGTGGATCTTTCAAAAGGAATAGTAGTGTTGCCCCTTCTCTTTTTTTTTCTTTTTTTCTTTTTGTGGCCTCTTTGGCTCTTTCTATTTATCTCTCATTTGTCCTCTCTGGGATCTTTTCATTTGTCCTCTTTTGGGATCTTTTATTTTGCCCTCTTTGGGATCTTTTCCTCACTTAAGGGCAACCCTCTATATTTTACAAGAATAAAAAGAAGATCTTCACACTTTATAAGAAGTACTCAACATAAAGATAAATGAAAACTATCATGATGTATGCAAATGTATGCCTCTGTCAGTGTAGCAGGATATGCAATGATACTAGCGCGTCATATAGCAATGATAAGGGCAAAGCCCAACTAGCATGCGGCTCCTCGATCAAGCAAAAGCATGTATGGCATGAAGATCAAGTCATGAGATGGTGGATGTTGCATGGCAATGTATCTCGAAAAGGCTATGGAAATGCCTTAATACGTAGGTATGGTGGCTGTTTTGAGGAAGGATATAATCAGGCTTATGATGATATAGCAAATTATGCCAAGGGGTTGGATGCACCGGTGAAGTATGCACCAACTCTCAAGATGAGAAAGGGCAATGCACGGTACCGAAGAGGCTAGCAAAATATGGATGGTGGAAGTGCCAACAAGCGAATAATCGCATTAGTCCGAAGAACTCATGCACTTATTATCGGTAACTCTCTATCTAGTCAGGAGATTCACAAAGATACAAGTACCCTGAGGAGGAGTGTTTGTGGGTTTGGTTATCCTTGCGCATCCTCGACCCATGATAACGTGAGGGTAGTCTATATATTCCAACCTCTCCAGAGGTTAGCGATCCATCTAGTAGCTAGAGTTCTCAACTAATTTTTTTAGTTTTTGAAAATACACACGGATTTCCCAAAATCCGACACCTATCACTAATAGGATCAAGCTCTTGACACCAATAGTCCAAACATTACTCAAATCAATACCTCAAAACTATTGCAAGTTACTACTATACTTAAATAGCAACCTCAATTACCTACTCATGCAAGAGAGGCAACTCAGTGCAACAAGCCAACTCTCTAAACAAGATAAGCATGATAACTCAAGAGAGTTCCAAAAGCAACCTAAATAAAAGCTTTTAAAAAGATAAAGCATGAAAACTAAGAGCTAAGCATGACAACATATATGAAAAAGATAAAGAACACACAAAAAGATAATCATGAAAACCTATGTTGTGTTCTAGGGTGAAGTGGAGCGTGTTTCTCTCCAAAACAAAGAAGGCTAGGTTCCCACTTGTTCTGAACAGCAAGAAAAACTAAAACAAACTAAAAAGTAAAGAGCGGGACGCTCCAAGCATAGCACAAAACATATGAAGTGATAAAAATATAGCATGGAGAAGGATGAACTGATGATTGTTGATGGAGAAGGGGATGCACGGGGTCCTCCCCAAGCTTAGACGCTTGAGTCTCCTTGAATATTTCTTGGTGTTCATGGGGGCATCCCCAAGCTTGAGCTCTTGACACTCCTGGATCTTCTTTCATCATCTTCCATCGGATACTTGAAAAATCCCTTCATACGAAACTCATCATAAGCTGATTAGAGTTGTTAGTACCCATGATAAAATATTTTTCTCCACTGGAAATAAAGATTTTCATGAAGAGCTACTGTCTCGCAAGATTGCCAAAAAGCTTTTGCAAAGAAAATGCAAGCTTAAGATTTTCAAGACGATGAAAACGCAAAACGTGGCAGAATCTGTGAAAAACAAACTAGCGGGTAGTAAATAATTATTTCCGGGCACTTCTGCAACTCAAATCAAAAAACTCAGAACAGAAGCGAGAAAGTCAATTGTATAGAGCATACTTTCAAAAAACGTCACATCAAAAAGATGATCTGGTGATTTTTTGGTGAATTTCTCCGTCAAGTAGACAAAATCTGTTTCTGGACAGCATGTCACAACTTTTGAACTTTCTTGCAATCGGAGGCTAAAACTTGGCACAAAGCTTAAAAATAAAGATACAATTATGTTGCTACAGTAGTAACACACATCAATACCACCAAACACTAGAAGTAAAAACTCAAAGTAAAGATAACAAGGGTTGTCTCCCTAGAGCTCTTTCTTTATAGCCATAAAGATAGGCTTAAGATTTTAATGATGCTCTCGTAGGAATAAGAGTTGTAGAACAGAGCACAAAGAAGCAAATACCAAACACATTTAAGTATAACATGCTTCCTATGCATAGGAATACTGCAATAGATTAATTTATTGAAGCACAAAGCAATAAGCATAGGAAGGCAAAACAAGTGCATCTTCAAAACCTTCGACATAAAGAGAGGGAACTTGATATTATTGAAATATATATAAGCATATGTTCCCTTCTCATAAAAAAATTCAGTGGGATCATGAATAAACTCAACAATATAAGTATCACATAAAGCATTGTTACCATGATCCACATGCAAAAAGGTACTATTACTCTCCACATAAGCATAATCTTTCTCATTGATAATAGTGGGAGTAGGACTATCATAAACAACCTGAACACTATAGGTTAATTGTGTATTGGGGAGATGGTCAGCAAGGGAGTAATTCCCTCCATGATTATGACCAATTTCATATGGATAATTTCTCCTTATGTCATAGGTATGTTTACCATCACTATAGATAGGAGTTATAACATCATCATGGTAGAGAAGAGCATTATTATTGCTAGGAACTATATTTGTAAACATGGTGTCTTTATTCTTACTAGCAAAAGAATTATCAATTATCACATCACTAATGTGTAAAGGACTTGCAATCCTGTCATCCCCAAGCTTAGAGCTTTCCATATCATCATTTCAAAAGTTGGTACCAAAAAGATTTTCAAGATCATAAGTAGCATTATCATCATCTTCCCAATCACAATAAGTAACATGCGTATCATAATCAAATTCATCTTCAATAGTACCTATGGACTCATCATCAAGATAATAATGAATGAAATCAAGCTCACCATCATCCATAAATTTATGTCTGTTAGGATAAAAGTTGATGCGAGGAATATGCTCAGGCAGGTTGATACCCATTCTTCTTCCTGCTTTTTCTCTTCATCCTCTTCTTTTTCTTCTTCTTCACCTTAGGAGGGAGTGGTTGGAGAGGAAGCTTCTCCAAATATTCTGGTTTATCATTAGAAACAATAGGGGACACTTGGGAGAAACTCTCCTTTTTATTAGTGGAAACATAAGAGACATTTTTATGCTTTGGTAAAGTTCCCTCCTTTATAATCTTACTTATGTAATCATTTTCATGGCAATTAACAACACAATAGAGATGGAATTTTTGCAAAGTGTTGTTTACTCCTAAGGCATTATCATCTAGCCAAGAAGTTTTTTCTGATAACTCATCACACATCAAAAATAACATAAGTTCATCATAAAGATCACAAGTGATCATGTTATCACACAACTGGTTGACGGTTGTGTTTTGAAAGTACATGCATTGAAAATTAAAGTGACCATCTATACCACAAACTTCACAAGTAAAAGGATAAAGGTCACACAATTATCTAGCAATTTCATTTAAATCTCTAACCCAAGTGATTCTTCTTTCATACTTATGTTGCTTACAATACTTCTCTTCTTTAATCATAGGCCTTTCACAAGGTCTATCCACTCCACAAAAATTAACATGCTTATATCAAACTTCATTTTCAGGAATTGGATCATGCATGTTGCAATTATCATTAACAATTTCATTTTCTTTGCAAATCTCTTTAAAATGTTCATGATGCTTGATCCAATTGTCCTTAGGCATATTAAGATGTGAAGCAAAAGATTTGAGGAAATCAACAAGGAGTTGAGAATCAAGCCCAAACTTAGCACTGAACTTATTAAAACTTGCAGTTTCAACAAAGGCCTTAATGCAATCATACTCATAATTTATACCTGACTCTTTACCTTTGTCGATCTCCCAATCTTCAGTATTGCGGTTAATTCTTTCAAGGAGTTCCCATTTAGCATCAATCCTTTCGTTTGTGAAAGAACCCATAGAGGAAGCATCTAGCAAGTCTTTATTCTGTCTAGAGAACCTCGCATAGAAATTAGTAATGATCATATCTTTGGGGAGCCCATGGTTAGGAGATTTTAGCATTAAAGTTTTGAGTCTCCCCCAAGCTTGAGTTATGCTATCTCGTCATGAGGATAGAAATTATAAACGTAATTCCTATTCTCATGGACTTCATGAAGTGGATAAAACTTGGAATAAAAAAGAGACTGGATCTCTTCCCAATCCCGTAGCTGAGAATCATCTAGTAGCCTATACCATCCCAATGCTTTTCCTTTCAGTGACAAGGCAAATAATTTCCTTATGACTCCAACTCTTGTCAAACCTGAAATCTTAAACAACTCACAAAGTTTTGTAAGTTTAAAAAAAAAATGAGTACTAGGATCGACTGTTCCATCTCCTACATAACAATCTTTCCTAGTTATTTCAAATTATCCCAAGTGGTATTTTGAATGGGATACATTCAGTAGGTGGAGGAGACTTCTCTACCACGGGTGTGGTAAAGCGGCCTTCCCCAAGCAGCGAACTAAGAGTGCAGTTTTCCATAAGCCTAAATAGTGAAAATAAAAACTAGAAACAAAAAGATTTAATTGCAAGATCTAAAGATATACCTTCAAGCACTCACCTCCCCGGCAACGGCGCTAGAAATAGCTTGATGTCTACGCACGCTTCTATTCTTGTAGACTATGTTGGCCCTCCAAGCACCGAGGTTTGTAGGACAGGAGCAATTTCCCTCAAGTGGATGACCTAAGGTTTATCGAACTCAGGGAAGTAGAGTTTGAAGATGGTATCTCTCAAGCAACCCTGCAATTAAGAAACAAGAAGTCTCTTGTGTCCCCAACATACCTAATACAATGGTAAATTGTATAGGTTCACTAGTTCAGCGAAGAGATGGTAAAATATGGGTGATAGGTGTGGCAAAGCAAGGTAATTTATATTTGTAATAAAAATTACAACAAGGTAGCAAGTGACAAAAGTGAGCATAAACGGTGTAACAATGGTGAGAAACAAGGCCTAGGCTTCATACTTTCACTAGTGGCAACTCCCAACAACATTAACATAGTCTAATCACATGATATTTCCACTAAAACATGCAATGGTGGCGTACTCGGAGGTGATTCATTTGTGATCAAGAGAGGACGAGAATTGTGTAGGGCCATCTATGGATTTCCCAATGTCACCGCGGCCATCCAAAGAAAGTACCACAACCACCACAATGTATCTCAAGGATTGTCAAAGACAAGCACCAAGAGACTCTCAATCTTCAATCAATTCACAAAAGAGGAAATTCACAAAAGATCTAAAGATATACCTTCAAGCACTCATGTCCAATAGACCGATGTCACCATGGTCTCGAGGATTATACCAGATAAGATCAAGTGAGTACATCAACCCACTACATAGAAGAAGGGGAAACATCATGGGATCACCCTAGGTTAACATAGCCTATGATCACAATCAAGAACACATCATGGGAGAGAGAATTAACCACATAGATATTGTACAAGACCTCAGGCCCAAGGAGGAGCTACTCCCGCTTCATGGAGGAAGGAAGCAACATCGATGGAGATGAATCCGGGGGCACTTCCCCATCCCGGCAGGGTGCCGGTACAGGAATTCTGGTCCCCCGAAACTTGTTGGCGATGGCGGCGGAGATCAAGACTGCTTCTGGAGAAAAGGGTTTCGGAATCAGGGTTTCCTCCACGGGGGTAAAAATAGGAGCCAAGGTAGGGCAATAGAGGGGGAGGGCCCCACCCAGGCGGCCTCCCTGCGCGTCCAGGGGGCAAGTCGCGCCACCAGGGCGCCTGGAGGCCTGGTGGCCCCCTCTGGCCCTCCTTTGGCCATTTGGGTTCTTCTGGAACGCTGATTTTTATATATTTTTTTGTGGAATTTTTCGAGCACTGTAAATATGGGTATAAACCTGCAATTCACAAACATCAACATACAGAAACTGGCACTGGGTGCACTGAGTTAGTAGGTTAGTACAAATATGTTGGAAAAGGTATGAAAGTGTACAGAACACATAGCAATATCACCCAAAACTTGCATGGAGCAAGCAGAAATTATAGATACGTTTGGGACGTATCACGCCGTCCAGCCACCAGGCGCCTAGGTGGCGTGGGTGGTCGCGACGGTGGAGGTGATGTTGACGATTTGGTGCGAGCCGCCTAGTACCACAATGCCGGTACATGCAGCGGCCGCTGTGGTATGACGGTTAGAGGACAGCTCGATGAGGTTTGAAGATGCTTGTTGGGCACCGGTCATCGGAGCAGCGGGCTTAGGGGAGATGAAGGTCGGAGAAGACCTCGACACGCCCCCTACCTGGCACACCAAATGTTGGATTTCGAGCTCCGCAAAACCCTAAAGATACGAACTCAGGGGCGTGTACGAAGATCTCTCTCGGGCACACCTCTCCTAGCTCGCTACTTGATGGGGACGGCGGAGAAATCACTCGATGGTGAGGAAGACACTGAACACGGCAGTTTACCCAGGTTCGGGCTGCTGAGAAGCGTAATACCCTACTCCTGCTTTGGTGGATTGCCTCTCATGGAGGTTGGTGGATGAACTAGTACAGTGTTCAAGAGCCTCCAGAGGCTGGATGGCTTTGCGTGGTGCTAGTGGGTGAATGGATGAATTGGATCCCCATCTACGAAGTAACCTACTCTCTATATATAGTGCGGGCCCCGGTCCTCTTCCCTTATCGTTCGGCAGGAAGGGGTCCCACAACGTCCAATTTCAAAGGGGGACACGGGAACATGCTTCCCCTATCGAAAACTAGTCTTCATCTGCAAAGTGGCTGCCAGCGCTGCACAGAAGGGTTCAGGGATGACGTCCGTCCTACCGGCGAGTAGCCATGGCCTTGTTGCACCAGAATGGAAACCTTTAGGAGATGCCTTGGGAATCCCTGGTACGTCCTTGCCCCTTTGCACTAAAGGGGAAACTGCACCGCCCAGCTATCCGCCGCTTGCTTGTCCTTCCTCGAGGTCATCTTTAACTCCTGAGGTCGGGCCTCGCCTCAGAATATCCGCCGCTCCGGAGGGGTCCTAAGGAGGCCTCGTGCGGGTCTTGATGCTTCTCCTCCTCGCGAGGGCCTTGTATTGGGTGGTGTCGGGCCCGTCGGTTTTCTTGATGAAGTGGGTCAGCCCTGGGCCGCAGGCAGGTAAGTCTGGGTACCCCCATTCCCAGAACACCGACACATGCGCTATTGATACACCTAAAAGTCGCGCTACTGCTAGGATTTTCCCTAGTAGTGGGTGCACATGAGTCTAGGAGTTTCTCCTCTAGAGCCACTCGGGCAAGCGGCCTGGGAGGGAGAGGGGAAGTGTGTGGGGGGCGTACGGAGGGTTTTAGGCTCGTTATTTGGTTCTCTATCCATAAAAATTGGGACTGGGGATGTGTGGGGGTGGATCGGTCGATGGGGGGAGGCGAGCGAACTAAACGAAAAACTTCCAATAGAGATTTGGTAAGTGTGATTAATTGTTTTGATAAGTGCAGGAAGACCACAATGTACCGTTATGGAGGAGTAAAAGGATGAACCATCATTCACCAATTTCCGTTTAGTAGTAGAGATTTGGTTGTTAGGAAAGGCGGGTATTGATTCTTCAGGAAAGTTAGGATTTGGCATTGATTTCGTTGGTAGGAAAGGTAGGGATTTGATCCAGTAGGAAAGTTAGGATTTGGCATTGCTTGTCACGAAATTGGACTTCATTGTTTCATAAAGTATTATCGGTTCCTATCCGATTGTAACATGGCTAGTTAGGAAAGTTTTAATTGAAGAATGAAAAACCAGCATGATTATCATTTAATAATAGAGATTCGATTATTAGAAAGGATACATTTATTAGGAAAGTTAGGATTCAAAATGATTGCCACATAATTGGATTTCATTGTTTGGGAACGTATTATTAGTTCCTGCCATTTGTAACATGGATGGTTAGGAAAATTTGCAAAGATTAGGAAAGTTTTCATTGGAGGCGAAAAAACAATGTGAAGGGGTAGTGGTGGGAGGTGAGACGAACAAAGACCGGGATGCTATTCACCAACTGAGCAAATAGGAGTAGAGATATACTCCCTCTGTATAAGTCTTTGTAGAGATTTTAATATGAACTACATATGGAGAAAAATGAACGAATCTACACTTTAATACATGTCTATATACATTTGTATGTAGTCTATATCGAAATCTCAACAAAGACTTATATTTACAAACAGAGGAAGGAGACTGACATGTTTTAACTTTTAAGTATTTTCTCTAAATAAGGAAAACACTTGGCTTCAACCGGCGAACGCTCGCGTGTGATCTGCCAGCTCGTTCGTGTGACAGATGTCCTTCTAGAGCAGTTTTATCTTTTCCTTTCTTTTGGTCAACGTCACCGCAACTCGATGCTCGCTGCTCACTATCCACTAAAATAGTTTATATGGCAAGCTCTCTGTTGCGAAAAATGTAACAAGACCTATGTTGCAGAAAACTTAAATTGCAATGAGACCTTTGTTGTAAAAAACTAAATTGAAATAAGACCTATGTTGCAAAAAAAGGTAACAAAACATGTGTTGCAATAAAAATCTACAACTTGACCTATGTTGCAAAAATTATGTAGCATGGACTATGCTGCAGTAATTTCTTTCAACATGAATGTGTTGCAGTGGTAGAAAGTGACGTTGAGTCGCTTAATCCACGTGATCCAATGGTTCACGAGCGAGCGGGTCTTTTTAAAAGATATGTCGGCCAATGCGTAGCAGCGTCCTATTTTTAATGGTAGTTATTCCAGATTCCTACGTATTTGTTATGTCCGGGGCTGGATCCCTTGACGTATAGCCCCTGACGTGTGGGCCCATATCCACACGATCAGTGGTCCATTGGCACGCCGTGTTCGTGTTATGTCCAACTGTCATCGTTCATCCTTCCATGGGATGCAACAAATGGACCATGTTTTCTTTCACAAACGATGAATTATATTGACTCGAAATAAAGCATTAATATTAAGATAATACAAACACATTAAGGACACGCCCAACCTCTCCATAGCTAAGATGTACACAACCAACATCAATGTACGCACATGTAAATACACGCTAGCAAATAGCAAAGTTATATAAGACAAAGTTATACATAGGCGAAGAAAATGTAAAACCCAAAGCGATGAGATCCACGATATGCAAATTAAATCAATGACTATATCCACACAATTATCTCATGGCACCGCACAAACGTCGGGTTCTTCAACAACAACGTCTTCACAAAGAGAGTGATGCGCAATCGCCGCCTCGCCGGATCGAACCACCCAAAGTCAGAGTATAGGTTTCCAACCTAGAAAAATCCAAACAAATGGAGTATTTGTGGGTCATGTTTCCAATAGCCATGGCACATCACAAAGCGCTCCACGGAGGTATGGGTCAAGAGGCCCCAGCCCCCCCCCCCCATGTGTCATTCATTCCAAACTCGTTGAGGCACTGCCCAGGAGGCTGCATGCCGAGGGACCAAGAGCATATCTATAATCAGAAATCATGAAGATAGGCCACGATTGTTTCCAACAAAGGAGGAGCCCGTCTCGGTTCTTATTCACGAAGGCAAAAGACTACAACTCCGGATACGCTCACGGGCCATTGACGGTGCAATACACCGAGGGTGAAACCTATTATAGGAAGCCCGATAATGGGCCAGTCTTAGGGCTAACCAGAGACTTTGCACCCTGTCGTGGGCACCCGGTCGACAAAGTCCCTAGGCACCTAGACAAAATAGGTGCTGGGAAGGCACAAGGTCCAGTCACTCAGGGGTCAAAGTCCCTAGGCACCCACACAGAATAGTTGTTGGGCATGCACAAGGGTGAGGCACACCCGAGGGTCCAATACCCCAGGCATCCGGACTAACCAGAGAGGCGTGCACACCCCCTGGCACCTAGACCTTGGGGACCCAGGGCACCCGGACTAGCACGAGAAAGAGAGCAAACTCTTTGTTGCATCCAGGCACCGAAACCAAAATGAGGGAGGCTACCTAGACCTTTGGGTAAGGTCACACCTTCGGTGAAGTAAACTTTCGATGAAAAAAGGAAGCTATTGGGTTAAGTGTATATGGAAAAAGTTTGAATTTAGCTCGCTAATCTCAGCAACCCCTCTTGATAGTATGGATGTCCCTATGACTCAAAAAAGTAAGTGCTAAACTTTTTGAGCCTCCGAAGAACACCGTCTTCTTTTCCTTTTGTATCGATGGGGTTACCAAAGTTCGTAAACCGAATTGAGAAGTGAAGGTCGTGAGATGTACTAAATAATAAACATTACATCTTGCCAATTGTATTGTGATCAATACCAATATCGTAATCGAGGGACAATTACACTTTCACGGGCCCAACACCTTCCTAGTTGAGAGGAGGCATGACATATGCCACTACTCCCAAATGAAGAAAGGACTACATTAAGGTGACCCTCTGTCTCCAATGTTATTGAACATTGTCATTGGAATGTTGGATATTCTGATTCAACATGACAAATAGGGCAGTCAAATTGCATGAGTAGTGTGTACGTATTTTCAATGGCGGGCTCTCTATCTTACTTATGTCGATGATACAATTGATTTTATGGAACACAACATGGAAATGGCAAAGAATTTGAAACTTTTTATTTCAACTTTTTAGCATGTGAGAAGCTAGTGAGGTAGTTGTACAATATGCCAAATTATTTGGTTGTGTACAAGGACAATTCTCGATCGGTGCATCAGTAATGCAGAGTGGAAACATGTAGAAGAGCGCTTAGAGAAATGTTTGAGAATTTGGGAAGGAAAGTTGCCCTTTGTTGGAGGACAAGTGTTCTTGACCAATTTTGTACTCACAAATATGATTCTCTACATTCTTTCATTTTTTAGACATCCAAAATGGGTGCAAGAAAGGGTAGATTACTTCAGATCTAGATTTTTTTGGCAAGGAGATCGTGAGAAGACAAACTACCAGCTAACAAGATGGATTGTTGTTTATTGACCGAAAGACCAAGGAGGTTTACGCATTCAGGACCTCCAGGTCAAGAATGATGCCTTACTTACTAAATGGTTGTTTAAGCTACTTGCGAAGGAGGGTGTTTGGCAACCCAGTCGTGCCATAAGTATCTAGGTTAACAAGTTGTGTATCTAGTATATTTGAGACCTAGAGATTCATACTTGTGGGTTGGCCTGATGGTGGCAAAGAAACATCCTTTTCACTTTGGACCTTTCGCGATAAATGGCGGCTCAAAGATACATTTCTGGGATGACAGGTGGTTAGGAAATGCTACTCTCCAGGAATAGTATCCAATCTTGCACTGTTTTGTTCGCGACGAGAATGATACTCTAGCGCATGTTCCCAACACCTTGCCACCGCATGCTTAATTCAGGTGGGATTTGATTGGCTCTCTCTTATGTCTTGGGAGCATTGTTATCACAGTTGGATTCGATTATCCTAACGCAAGGACAAGATGTGTTCGCTGAAACATCACTACATCTGGGTCCTTCACGGCTGACTATGTATCTTCCACGTACGAACTCAGAGATTCCATAATGATAAACAAATATGAAAGTTGAACATACCACTAAAAGTCAAGATTTGCATGTGGTATCTTTGGAAGTGAGTTGTGTTAACCAAACACAACCTTGCTTGGCGCGACTGGCAAGGAAGTAAGAGTGTTATTTTTGTTCTCACGATGAAACAATCAAACACCTCTCCTTCCCGGTGCAAGTTTGTGTCATCCAACTAACGTCCAATTTATATTCATACACAAATTTTCAGTATTTATGGCCATATGCTGGAATGAGTACCAAATAGGTTTAGAACACTAATAAGAATGGGTGTGTCAGACTTATTATGGTTCCTTTGGTTATATAGAAATTATTATTTTCAATGTCACAAACTCTTTTTCTATGTAGATTATTTTTCGTTGTATGCAATTGCTTCGTACATGGTCTATGTTGCACTGATCGAAATATTGACTGTTGTTTAACAGTGTTTATGCGGTTGGAGTAGGTGGTCTAGAGGGGTTTTACCAACATAGATGGCAGGATGACCTCCGGATTAATCTACCTCCTCCTTTGACATAGACATATTGTTCTTCCTATATGGCGTTGTCGATATGCCATTTTTTCCTTAATTTTGTTACTTGGGTCAAAATACTTGTGTTGGTTGTGTATATCCTAATTATGTACAGGTTGGATGTTGGTCGTTATGTATTGTATTCGCTTGATACTATATTTTGAGTTAATAAACACAGCCTCTAAAAAGGTATAGCATGTGTTGGTTCAATTTCCGCCATACGCCCACCACACTATTGCAAATTCCAAAAATGGGATCGAAACATGTTATTGAAAGGCTCCACTCATACAAAATTATAAGCAATCAAAAAGGTAGATGAGGTACGATGGGTAGTGAGAAAACTACTTGGATCTCACATAGCCCATACCGGATTAAACGCATTTTGGGCCGTTCTTTATAAAAAACCCGTTCGTGTGAAAGAAAAAGTAAAACAATATGTAGTGCACTAGAATTATTTTGTATTATTTCCATCCTCTATCCATATTCATGTTGAATTGCTCATGAGCTAATACCCAACCCTTTCCATTTATTAATGTCATTTTGATACGTCCATTTTGCATCATGATTTCCTCTAGGTATTTATGCTATTATTGGTCATTATTCCACATTATGAGATAATTCTTACGACTTTCCTGTTTGAATTTACAAGGTACATCACAAAGAGGGAAATTACCAGAAACTGGAATTCTTGAACTGAAAACCAAGAAAAAAGCAAAAAATTCACTCTACTCCAAATGACCTGAAACTTCACGGAGAATTTTTGTTTGTAATATATGGGAATCTATGGAGCAAAGATACACCAGAGGTAGGCCATTTGTTCATGCCAAGCCAACAGGGCGCATCTTGATGGCTTGGGTCCACCTCCCAGGTGCCCTGGCCTCCCTCTTCTTCTATAAGACGACTTTTGACCTAGAAAAAAATAAGAATATACTTTTGGGATGCAGCACCGCCATCTCGAGGCGAAAACATGGGCAGAGGCCCTTTTGCTCTCTAGTAGAGTGATTCTATCAGAGAAACTTCCCTCCGAGATGGGGAAATCGAAGCCATCATCATCACCAAAGCTTCCACCTTCGTGGGAGGACCGATCTTCATTAACATATTCATCAGAACCATCTCATATCAAACCCTAGCTCATATCTTGTATTCAATCTTTGTCTCAAAACCTTCGATTGGTACGTGTGGGTTACTAGCAATGTTGATTACATCTTGTAGTTGAAGCTAGTTTATTTATTCGCTGGAAGATCATATGTACATATCCTTAATCACAATTATTACACCTCTAATCTTGAACATGGTGATGATTTGTGAGTAGTTACTTCTGTTCTCCAGGACATGGGAGAAGACTTGTTATAAGTAATCATGTGAAATTGGTATTCGTTCAATATTTTGATGATATGTATGTTGTTGCTTCTCTTAGTGGTGGTGTTTGAATGTCCACTACATGACACTTCACCATGTTATGGGCCTAAGGGAAGGCGTTGTGGAGTAATAAGTAGATGATGGGTTGCTAGAGTGATAGAAGCTTAAACCCTAGTTTATGCGTTATTTCATAAGGGGTTGATTTGGATCCACACGTTTCATGTTATGGTTAGATTTATCTTAATTCTTCTTTCGTATTTGCGGATTCTTGCAAGAGGGGATAATCATAAGAGGGATTCTTGTTCAAGTAAGAACATCACCTTAGGACCGGTCCAACCATATATCAAATTATCAATGTAACGAAACTGAATCAATTCAACATGATGAACATGACTAGACATAAATTCCCATGTGTCCTCGGGACCGCTTTGCTTTATATAAGAGAACTTTCATGCATGTCCTTTTCTACAAAAAGGATTGGTCTATGTTGTTGCATACTTGTTACTATTTTTACTAGTTATGAATTATGTTGCTACAAAACTATCTACCACTGTTACTTATAGCATTTGTAGAGAAAATTCTGCTGAAAACTGCTTATCATTTACTTCTGCTCCTTGTTGGGTTCGAAAGGACTAGGATTAATCCCCTATACTTGTGGGTCATCAAGACTCTTTTATGGTGCCGTTTGGGAGTGAAGCGCCTTTGGTAAGTGGAATTTGCAAGTAAATATTTTCTGAGATTCCTTCGGGTATGTTAGAGAAATTGCTAGCTAATCCTTATGCAGGAGACGGTACAACTCATCCTGATTACCACTTGATATATGTAGATGGGATTTGTGGATTATTTAAGCTTGCAGGTTTATCCGAGGACAAGGTCAATAAGAAGATTTTCCAGTTATATTTGGAGGGAAAGCTTTGATATGGTATAGGCTATTGGATGATATTGGATCACGGGACTAGAATCGCTTGAAAATTGAATTCCATCCCAAGTTTTATCCTATGCATTTAGTTCATCGTAATCAAAACTATATATATAATTTCTGGCATGGTGAAGGAGAAAGCATCTCTCAAGCTTGGGGATGCTTAAATTTATGATGGACACTTTCCCAACCATGAGTTCTCAAGAAAAATGATTATACAAAACATTTATGCTCGGCTTTCTCATGACGATTTATTAATACTCGACTCTTCTTCCACTAGCTCTGATACATCTCCAACGTATCTACTTTTCCTAACACTTTTTCTCTTGTTTTGGACTCTAATTTGCATGATTTGAATGAAATTAACCCGGATTGACTCTGTTTTCACCACAACTACCATGGTGTTGTTTTTGTGCAGAAATAAAGTTCTCGAAAAAGAACGAAACTTTTTGGATATTCATTTCAGAATAAATAAAAAATACTGGAGCCAAGAACCCCCCACACGCGCCTTGGTGGATTGTGCCCACGTCGTGGCCCCACTGACCCTAATTCCAGCGCTATAAAATCCTATTTTTGGAGAAAAAATTGAGGAGGAAATTTTATCGCGTTTCACGAGATGGAGCCACTGCCACCTCTTATTCTTCATCGGGAGATCAGATCTGGAGCCCGTTTGGGGCTCCGGAGAGGGGAATTTTCGGTCTTTAACATCATCAACCCTCCTTCATCACCAATTCCATGATGCTCCCCATCGGGAGTGTGTAATTCCTTCGTAGGCTTGCTGGTCGGTGAGGAGTTGGATGAGATTCATCATGTAATCGACTTAGTTTTGTTAGGGCTTGATCCCGAGTATGCACTATGTTCTAAGATTGATGTTGTTATTACTATGCCATTCTTAATGCTTCTCACTAGGGCCTGAGTGCCATGATTTGAGATCAGAACAGTTTATGTTATCACCATTATTTATATGCTCTAGATCCGATCTTTCTAGTCATATGCACCTGCTATGTGCTATTATCCGTAAACCCCGGGGTGACAGTAATCAAGATATTTCCGGTGATGACCGTAGTTTGAGGAGTTCATGTATTCCCTATGAGTAAATGCTTTGTTTCGGTTCTCTATTAAAAGGAGGTCTTAAGATCCCTTAGTTTCCTTATGGACCAAGCTACCACGGGAGGGTAGGACAAAATATGTCATGCATGTTTTTACCATAAGCATGTATGACTATTTACGGAATACATGCCTACATTATATTTATGAACTGGAGCTAGTTCTATGTCGCCCTAGGTTATGACTGATACATGATGAAGATCATCCAACACATCCACCGATCCAGCAACTATGAGTTTCCCACATATTGTTCTTGGTAAGTTACTATTGCTGCTCTTACTGTTACACTTGTTAGAAAAGTGCTCCTATCACTATTATTGTTACTACTACTGTTACCGTTGCTATCAAACTAACATATTACTGTGCTACTAATCACTTTGCTGCAGATATTTAATCTCCAGGTGTGGTTGAATTGATAACTCAACTGCTAATATTTGCAAATATTCTTTGGATCCCCTTCTGTCGAAGCTATAAATTTGGGTTGAATACTCTACCCTCCAAAATTGTTGCGATCCCCTAAACTTGTGGGTTATCAAGACCTTTTTTGGCGCCTTTGACGGGGAGCATAGCTATATTTGCTGAGTCACTTAGGATTTACATAAATTTATCACTGTGAAGAATGTGAAGGATACTAGAACGAAGATCGTTCCCTCTAAGACGAGGGGAGGTACGTATTTGCCATCACACTCTGCACTTGATTCACCTTTTGTTATGTGTAGACTATCAACACCACCACATGCTATTAATCCTGATATGTCGCAAGTTATTGATGGTGATACTTCTGCTATGAATGATGCTTATGATGATGCTAGTACCATGCTTAATGATAATGTGCCACTAGGTGAATTTTTTTATGAACAAATTGCTAGAGCTAAATAGAATGAAATTATTGAAACTGATGAAACTACTGAAACTGATGAAGTCCTCGAAACTAAGAAATATGAAAAACCTATTAGGCCTAGCTCTCCTAGATTTGAAATGCCTAACATACATGAGGGTTATATTATGTATCAAGAAGTAACTAGAGACATCCTTGCTTGTAAGGATATAGATGATCTTAAGAAATTATTATGCAAATATAAGGAAAAGACTTTGAATGCTAAAATGAAATGTGATCCCAAGTTTGCTACTTCACCTATCTTTGTTACTGATAAGGATTATGAATTCTCTGTCGATCCAGAGTTAATTACTTTGGTTGAACTTGATCCTTTTGATGGCTTTGAAACTCAATCTTAGTGGCACATCTTACTAAGTTGAATGATATAGCCACCCTTTTTACTCGTGATGAGAAGATTCTTTACTATTATATTCTCAAATTATTTCCGTTCTCATTAAAGGGTGATGCTAAGATATGGTAAAATACTCTTGCCCCTGGTTGTGTACGTAGTTCCCGGGATATGATTTACTACTTCTCTGAAATATATTTTCCTGCTCATAAGAAACAAGCTTCCTTACAGGAAATATTTAACTGTGTGCAAATTGAAGAATAGAGTCTCCCACAAGCTTTGGGGAGGCTTCTCCTATTGATTAATGCTTTGGATGATCAACCATTTAAGAAAAATGAAATACTTGATATCTTCTATAATGGACTAACTGATCCTTCTAGGACTCCCTAGATAGTTGTGCTGGTTGTGTTTTCACGGAACGAACTATTGAACAAGTTGAGGAACTATTGGGTAATATATTGAAGAATTATGATGACTGGACTCTCCCTGAACCACCACATAAACTTATTCCGAAGAAGAGGGGTATATTATTTCTCAGTCCTGAAGATATGCAAGAGGCAAAGAAATGTATGAAGGAGAAAGGTATTAAAGCTAAGGATGTTAAGAATTTACCACCTATTGAAGAAATACATGGTCTTAACGCACCACCTCCACGGGTGGTAAAGGTAAATTCTCTATTAAGGTTTGAGGAAGGTGACATCCCTTACAATAAACATCCTGGTCAATGCTTATATGAGTTTGATAATTACATTATGAAACAAGAGCACTTCAATGCACATGTTCTCAAGCAATTGAAATATAATTTTGATATGATTGCTCGCTTGAGTGACTTGTTATTTAGAATTAGTAATGATGTTACAGGTGTAGGAAAACATGCCTCGATGGTTCAAATCCAGTTAGAACAAGCTGCTAAATCTCAAAGAGAAATGCTTAATGAAATGAATAATACTATGAGTGATTTTGTTGTTAGAGTAGCAACTAGAGGAGATAAAATTATTCAGGAGCCACTATATCCTGAAAGTCACCCAAAAATAATTGAGTAAGATTCCCAGATAATTAGCACTTATGCACATTGTCCTTCTAAAAAGAAAAAGAAAAAAATAGGACTTTGCATACCTCTAGTAAACCTGAGATAGAAAAACCTGTTGAGAATAATGATGTCTTTTTTTGTGATGCTGAAACTCAATCTGGTAATGAACATTCATCTAGTGATAATGGCAATGATAATGATGATGTTCATAAAGACGCTCAATTGAACAATGATAAGGAACTATATAATGATGTAGAAATAGAACCTCTTGTTGATCTTGATAACCCACAACCTAAAAATAAACGATATGATAAAAAAGGTTTCGTGGATAGGAAACATGGTAAAGAAGAGTCATGGGTCCATAAACCCATGCCTTTTCCACCTAAACCTTCTAATAAAATGGATGATGAAGAATTTGAACGCTTTGCTGAAATGATTAGGCCAGTCTTTGTGCATACCCGCTTAATTGATATCTTAAAGATGGCCCCTTATGCAAAATACATGACATACATCATCACTAATAAAAGAAATATACCTGAAGCTCAAATCTCCACCATGCTTGCTAATTATTCTTTTAAGGATGGAGTACCTAGAAAACTTGGATATCCCGGAATACCAACTATACCTTGCTCCATAAAAGAAATTATGTCCAAACTGCTTTGTGTGATTTGGGAGCTGGTGTTAGTGTTATGTCTTCCTCTTTATATAAAAGACTTGACTTGAATAAACTCACACCTACTGAAATATCTTTGCAAATGGCTCACAAATCAACTTCCATACCTATCGGTATTTGTGAGGATGTTCCCATTGTTGTTGCAAATGTTACTATCATAACATACTTTTTATTCTTGATATGTCCGAGGACGACAACATGTCGATTATCCTTGGTAGACTCTTTTTGAATATTGTAGGGGCTATTAAATATTGCAATAAAAGCAAAGTAACTTTTCATATCGATGGTAATGAGCATACGGTGCACTTTCCGAAGAAACAATTCCAAGTGAATGGTATAAATGTTATTGAAAAATCTCCGACAGTCAGTATTGGAAGTTTTCATATACCTCTACCTACTGCAGAAAAGAAATATGACGTGTTCATGGTTGGGGAGATGCATATCCCCGTTGAGGTAACTTAGTGATTTACGAAAATTCTTCGGTTTCATGCTAATTGTAGGTGGTTGTTAATAAGACTTGATCAACCTTATTAATGGATCGTTTTTGAGAGGTATGAAGTTGATGAATCTAGTAGTCACAAACTTATTCTCCCACCTTTTGATTTCTATATTTCTTAGTCATATAAAATAAAATATCTTGTTTTTTGACTTTTTCATGCAATAAAACATGAGTCAAAAATAAAAGTTCTCGGAATATTCTAAAAATTTAACACGGTTGTTTTCTGAATTTGTGGTGCAAATAACATCAGAGGGGGTGCACCTAGTGCCCACAAGACAACAGAGGGACTAGCATCCCAGACACGGCATGTCGGGTTGTGGTCCCCACGTGGGTCCCCTCACTTACCACTTTAGCACATTCCTTTTCTTATCTCCGGAAAAAATCACCAAAGCTCTCTCTCATGTTCTTGCTCTCAAAGCCGCGGATTTCAATCTCTTTCCTTGAAGTTTTGTTTCCGAAATTGTTTTGGGGGATTGCTACTTGCTATGTGACAGCTCCATTGCTCCAATTAGTTCTTGCTTTAGTGGTTTATGTTTAGAATAATTAGCTACTCTTGGTGTTGTTGTAGATGGTCTTGCATGTTGAATTCTTATGGTCCTAAGTTGTTTGAATGTTGAATATGGCCCCTAGGCATCCCTAGGAGTAGTTGCTATCAATCTTATGAAGTTTTGTTGACAAACAATTTGTAGGGTAAATTTTTTTAAAAAATTGTATGCGGATAAAATGAATTTCTTTGGAAGGAGTTCTTCAAGGAGGAGATCCTCGGAAGCTTCATGGAATGGAGAATCAATATGACGGTCTTATGTTGAGCCGAGTGCGAGCTCGATGCAGGATGTCGCTACCAAATCATGCTTATGGCCATGTGACAAATTCATGATAGGTGCGGTATCAAGGATGAATACGAGCAATTCATCCACAACACAGAACTTGCTCCCTTCATTGCAGATGAGTGAAATCAACAACTCGAACTCACAAAAACATTCACAAAGAAGTTTAAATATTTTCCTCGTGAGTCTAGAGTCTCATTTAACTTGCATGACCACCCATTTACCATGCCTTTAGAAGTGTTATGTGAAGCATGCAAAATTCCATATTGGGGTTCGCTGGACGAACCACCAACCTCTAAGTACGAGTCATTTTTAGTTAATCTTTGTTACGGTGAAACTAGAGGAGTGACACAAGGTAGAATAAAAAGCATCCATTTTCCATCCATACACTACTGTGCGCTCTTCAATGGAAAATGTATCGTAGGCAAGCAAGATTGCAGCACACTGTGCGCCCCTGATTTGAGTCTCGTAGAAACTGCAATGACAGGAATTAGATGCTATAATCTACTACTTCTGTTCCTAAATATAAGTATTTTTAGGGATTTCACTAGACGACTACATACGGAAAAAAATGAGTGAATCTACACTCTAAAATATTTCTATATACATTCGTATTTAGTATTCTAGTGGAACATCTAAAAATAGTTATATTTAGTAACGGGGGAATAGGAGCAATTGTTGCACGAAGATTGCAACACAACAATAATAGTGGTTACTTTTATTGTGGCATTTATGCCTCCCGTGTAGCTACGAAGCTAGCTGTCTTACCGTGGGCTAACAATCCTATTTTACCTACTTAGTATTTAGACTTTGAGACTTTGAAACGTCATAAGTTACTTAAGGCACGGTCAATAATTATACTTACAACTCAAGATTCAATAATGGTCCCACTGTACCTGTTGTTTTGCCTGCCCCTGCTCTCTTTGATTTTTGCAGTAAGAGAGGATACTACGTTCTTGAGAGCGAGGTCCACGCAAAGAATGTGGAGGTTCAAGCTGCCATACGGGCTCATGATGCTGCACCGAGAGCCTCGGTGGGGTATCATTCAGACTATTATCTAGGCCGCAGATGGTGATCACCAAGCTAGGCCTAAAGCCTAAGCGTGGGTTAGTACGTATTCCCATCGACATTACATTCATATTCACACATTTCACTCCAGTTGTCACTGTCCATACTTTTTCATTGTATTATCCATGCTAGAATTATTTTCCCACTTTATTTTCGTGTGTTTGAAATTTTTTGAGAAAATTAAAAAATATTTCTTGCTTATTTTTTTGTTTTTCTTCCTAGTTTAATCAGTTTCACTATTAAAAGAAAACCCAAAAAGATTTCTCACTTCTTCTTTTGCTTGTTGGGAGCTCTCCCGTGTAAATAGTGTTTCTCGTTTTTGCTTTTCTCTCTTTAACTTGATTTCTTCAAGAAAAACTAAAACTCCAAAATATTTTAGTGTGTTTCTCTGAAATTCTCTTTCTTTTATTGAGTCATACCAAGGAGAAGACCACGATGAAAATATTGAGTGGCTCCCATATGCATTACTATTGATTTAACAAGGAGCCCATATTACTTCGGTTTCACCTCGTGAATAAAATGCTTGCAGATTCCAGCTTAGTCCACTACACTCTTGCACTATTATTATTTTCATATCATTCGGTCGTGCAAGTGAAAGGCAATAATGACGATATTTGATGAAGTGATTGTGACAGACAGAAGTGGGTATGAACTCAACTTGTTTTTTCTTTTGTAAATATATTTAACCTAGTATCCATGATTCAGCATATTATGATCAAACATGTTTGCAATGAAAATTAGAGATTATAGTTGCTCATGCCACGCTTAAGTAGCTACCAATGGATAATGATTTATCTTGGATGTCAACATGCATTAAAATGATTGTGATGCACTATGATGATATGGTATCCTCCTCTGAATGTTTCAAGTGGCTTGACTTGGCACATGTTGACGCATGTAGTTGAATCAAATTCAACATAGCCTTCACGATATCTATGTTCATGGTGTCCATATCTTACTCATGATAGTGTTCAATGTTTATTATTCATAATGCATGTTCATGGCCGTTTTCACTCTCTAGTTGGCCGCTTCTCAACCTATTTGCTAGCCTTCGCCTGTACTAAGAGGGAATACTACTTGTGCATAAAAAAATCCTTAAACCAAAGCTATTCCAAATGAGTCCACTATATCTACCTATATGCGGTATTACCCTGCCGTTCCAAGTAAATTTGCACGTGCCACCTCTAAAATTTAAAATGTGATGGGGATATGTACCCACGGTAGGGTCATAGGCCTGACCTATATGTCCTACCCAAGGGCACCTCATTATTAGGAGAAAGGCTAGACAGAAGACTCCCACTAGATGAAGATAGTATTTAAAAGTCACTCGGTACGAAGCCACTCAGAGTAGATTTACATCCACTCGACAACCCAAAGGCACTCGGAAAGATTCCAGTCAGTACTGAAGATCAGAAGTCACCCACGACTGTCAACGGACACACGTTCAACCAATGGTCTTTAGTAGCATTTATTACCCACTTACGTTATCAGTAACATATATCTTTAACTCATATTCATCGAGCCCTTAGATGCTGAGGTATTGATGAGAGGTGGCGCACTCTATATAAGCAACCCCTCCCCTCTTGCACAAGGGTTCGCACCCCGTGTATTACACAAAAACCACTCTGCAAGAGCTCCTGAGAACCTGAGACATAGGGCTATTACCGCCAAGAGAGGGGCCTCAACTCATACATCTTGCGTACAATCTTGACATAGCTAGGACTCTGCCCTCTCCATTCATACCCTACACCTCTATAGTCAGGTTTATTCCCATCAAAGTTGGCACCCACCGTGAGGCAGGCGTCCAAGCGAATTTCGGCAAGTTTGCATTTTTCACTCTTCATCATGTCTTCTGGCGACAGTTCGTTCATGGGAAGTGAGATCCATTTCGGCGCCCTCATCTTCGTCGCCGATGACTCGGCATGGCCCCCAGAAGCGCCACTCGACGTCGAGACACTTCCAGTCCATGGAGGGACGCACTTCCGTGCAAACTCCTTCGGCGTAAGCAACCCTCCCTCTCGCACAAGGGTTCGCACCCCGTGTATTACACAAAAATCACTCTGCAAGAGCTCCTGATCACCTGAGACATAGGGCTATTACCGCCAAGAGAGGGGTCTGAACTCATACATCTTGCGTACAATCTTGATGTAGCTAGGACTCTCCCTCTCCATTCATACCCTACACCTCTATTGTCAGGTTTATTCCCATCAAAGTTGGCGCCCACCGTGGGGCAGGCGTCTAAGCGAACTTCGGCAATTTTGCATTTTTCACTCTTCATCGTGTCTTCCGATGAAAGTTCGTTCATGGGTAGTGAGATCCATTTCGACACCCTCATCTTCGTCGTCGATGACTCGGCATGGCCCCAGAAGCGCCACTCGACGTCAGACACATCCAGTCCGTGGAGGGACGCAGTTCCGAGCAAACTCCTTCGGCATTCTCCTTCTGCAGCCGTCAATCCCATTGTCGGCTCTTCACTCTGTCGTACGTCACCGCAAGCGATCCGATCGCTCTCGACTCCAGCGATGGGTGAAGCACGCGGTGGCTCGTCAGGCGTTGTCCCCGTCGACCCTTCAGGTTGCAGCCATCGAGCATGTTATACCCGTGTAGAGCCTGATCCACTCGGCGTCAGTCCAGTCTGACGTTCCTTCCGAGTGCGAGAGCTCCAACCAAGCAGCAGGGGTCTTCATGGTGGGATCCGTGGAGAGCCCACCCGGGTTCGGTCGCGGCGAGCATGAGATTGGCGAACCGTCTTCTCGACACGGTCGGCGCCATCATCAAACTTCCATTCAGCGTCAGCGGCAACTCTTCTCAGGCGACCATCGCGCCAATACTGAGTGATATTGTTCTCTGGCACTTAATGTTGCAGTCGCCGCCAAAATAGCAGATTCAATCCAGCCTTCAGATTCAGAGGCAGGCAAAGGTTTAGAACAGATTCGCGCTTTGCTTCAAGCAGCTCCGTAGCAGAATTCGGTTGTTTCACACTCGATCAATAGATTGCATAGCAATTCTCTAAGGGCACAGAAAGTCCGATCAGCATATAGTCCAGGTTCACCCTAGCATCATAGAAATGGAGGTCACCGAGAGTATCAACACGGAGACCAGTGTCGGAATCAGCTTCCTCCTTGTCATCACCGTGATGACCGCCATCGAGTGCATTCTCCTTCGAGGAGGAGCTAGTATGTGCCCCGGCACTATGATGACCGGCGCCCGTTCGGTGATGAGCGGAACCCCGAGTTTGATGCAAGAGATGTGCTTGCGCAGAGAAGGATTGACAGAGACAGAGCTCACCGGGAAGGCCTTTACAGAGATCAACCGAGTGGAGGTGGAACCGCATTCTCTGGTCCCGAGTCTTTCAGTAGAGCAATCAGCTCTGCTGATATCCCTCCTAACTTCAGGTTGGCGACTGGAGTTAGTAAGTTCAGAGGCGAGTCCAAGCCTGAGACTTGGTTAGATGATTACCGAGTTGCAGTTCACATTGGTAGTGGCAACGACAATGTTGCAATGAAGCATTTTCCCCTGATGTTGGATGGTTCAGCCCGTGCATGGTTGAATCAATTGGTTCCTTCAAGTATATATTGTTGGGCAGATCTTGCCCGAGTGTTCATGAAGACCTTCGAGGGCACGTGCAAGTGTCCTATTGGCCTTTGTGAGCGACAACACTGCATACAGAAGTCGAATGAGACTTTGCGTAATTACATTCAACGCTGGACCACCCTTCACCACACGGTGGAGAATGTTACCGAGCACCAAGCAGTCTGCACCTTCAATGCAGGTGTCAGGTATCGAGAGCTGTAGCCGAAGTTTGGTCGCTCAAGCGACATGTCAATGAGTAAAATGATGGAGATAGCCACCCATTATGCAAATGGAGAAGAAGAAGACCGCCTTTGTAGCGGCAAGGGAAGAGCAGTCGACAATGCTGATGCTAATTCCAATCGAAAGCAGAAGCGAAAGGTTGAAACTGCAACCCCAGCAGAAGCAGCCGCTCTTGCAGCATCAAAATTTAAGGGAAAGGCCAAGGCACCATTTCCTCCAAAGAAATCCAAGATGCAGTCAGATGTTTTGGATAAGCCGTGTGTCTTTCACACGAAAAAAGATGAGGAAGGCAACCTGATCTTGCCAAAGCATTCCACCCGGCAGTGTTGATTGTTACTCCAAGAGTTCAAGGGTCAGTCGAGTGGAAAAGAGCCTGAAGAATGAGAGGATACTGAGGACAAGCAAGATTTCCCCAAGGTCAATACAATCCTGATGATTTTTGCTAATGTAGAAAGCAAAAGTCGATTGAAAGTCATAAATAGGGAAGTCAACGTGGCATTACCAACAACCCCATCGTACCTGAAATGGTCGCAGACTCCCTTCACGTTTGATGAGTCGGACCATCCAACTGTTGTGCCGACTCCAGGTTGCCAGGCTCTGGTTGTCGACCTAGTTGTAGAAGGTGTTCGACTCCGCAAAGTGTTGATGGATGGAGGGAGTCGGCTCAATATCTTATATGCAGAAACCCTCAAGGGGATGGGCATTCCGATGTCCCGACTCAGCGAGAGTTCCATGTCGTTTCATGGAGTAAACCCAGGGAAGAAGGCCAAGTCACTCGGTCATATCATACTGGATGTTGTCTTTGGCTCCGACTGAAATTTCCATAAAGAGAGGCTAACATTTGAGGTGGTGGACTTCCTGAGTGCATATCATGATATTGTGGGTCGTCCTGCTTATGCACGTTTCATGGCCAGACCATGTTATGTGTACCTGAAGATGAAAATGCCAAGCCCTAAGGGTGTTATCACTGTTTCTGGCAATCGGTAGAGGGCCGAAGAGTGCCTGCAGCAAGGGTCGAAGATTGCAGACCAGCAGATGGCCGTGGTAGAATTGGAAGAATACCGGAAGTCTGCCGACCCAGCTGACTTGATGCATGCTGTTAGCAGTCCCTGACAACTGGCGCCAGAAAAATGCTGTTGATGTGCAACTATTCCTGACTTGATGCCTCCACGGCAATGGAGCCAGAAAAGAGTTGCTCCCAATTGCTCAACAATTAGAAATTGTCTTGCAATAGCCCATCAGCGCGTGGGATCGAGGCAGTTTTCGAGGGTATAGTATTCAACCCAAATTTGTTGGTTCGCATGACGGGAAGTGAAAGAATATGCTCAAGTATTAGCAGCTGAATGCGTCAGATTCAACCACACCTGAAAGATTAGTGTCTGCAAGCAAAGTATCAACAGCAAAATAGTATGATAACAACGGTGCCAGAAATGATCTGTTGGTGGCAGACTATTCCTAACAGTTGTATCAATGGCGCCAGAAGTTGCCCGTGGACGGGAAATATTCTTTCCCGTCAACGGCGCGAGAAAAAGTAATGAAGCAGGTAGCAGTAGTGTAACTAGTAACAACAGTGGCAAGGAACAGCAGTAGTGACAGCAGTAGCAAGTAGAAAAGTGCAAAGCAAGTAACAGCAGCAGCAACAGTAGTAACAGCAGCAGAGCAAAACAAGTAACAACAGCAGCAACAGTAGTGACAGCAGCAGAGCAAAACAAGTAATAGCAGCAGCAACAGTAGTGACAGCAGCAGAGCAAAACAAGTAACAACAGCAGTGGGACAAACTCGTAGGCAATGGGTCGGTGATTTGTCGGATGATATTCATCATGCAACAGTTATAACACGGAGAGATATGTGGCTAGCTCCCGTTCGTCAATGTGATGTAGGCATGCATTCCGTGTGTCGTCATACGTGCTTAGGGAAAAGAACTTGCATGACATCTATTGTCCATCCCTCCCGTGGCAGCGGGGTCCAAAAGGATACTACGGGATATTAAGGTTCTCCTTTTAATAAAGAACCGGAACAACGCATTAGCACTTGGTGAAGAAATGAACTCCTCAAACTATGGTCATCACCGGGAGTGGTTCCGGTTATTGTCACTCCGGGGTTGCCGGGTCATAACACATAGTAGGTAACTACAACTTGCAAGATCGGATCTAAAACACACATATATTGGTGACAACATAATAATTTCACATATGAAATCATGGCACTCGGGCCCTAGTGACAAGCATTAAGCATGGCAAAGTAGTAGCAACATCAATCTCATAACATAGTGGATACTAGGGATCAATCCCCGTCAAAACTAACTCGATTACGTGATAGATCTCATCCTACTCATCACCGCCCAGCGAGCCTACGAATAGATTACTCACGAACGATGAAGAGCTTCATGGAATTGGAGAGGGAAGAAGGTTGATGATGATGATGGCGACGATCTCCTTGATCCGGAGCCCAAAACGGACTCCAGATCTGCCCTCCACGTGAAGAACAGGAAGTGACGGCGCCTCCGTATCGCAAACGCGATGAAATCTTCTCTCTTGATTTTTTCCGGGACAAAAGGGAATAAATAGCGCTGGAATTGGGGGCGGCAGAGCCACGTGGGCCCCACAAGCTTGGTAGCCACCACCAGGGGAGGGCGGCGGCTACAGGGCTTATGGCCCACTGGCCCATCCCCTCTGGTGGATCTTTGCACAGGTATTTACAATATTTTCCAGAAATATTCTCCGTAAATTTTTAGGACGTTCCAAGAACATTCATTTCTGCACAAAAACAACACCATGGCAATTCTGCTGAAAACAGCGTCAGTCCGGGTTAGTTCCATTCAAATCATGCAAATTAGAGTCCAAAACAAGGGCAAAAGAGTTTGGAAAAGTAGATACGATGGAGACCTATCACGTGCCAAGAAGCCACCTTCAGAGTCCGCTTTTCAGTCGGCAGGAGAGGTCAAGCCAGTTAATGTTCATCCGACTGATCCCTATGCGGCTCCAACCAACATATCAACGACACTCGACAGCAAATAGGAAGCCGGTCTCACCCAGCTCCTCCGTGAGAACTGGGACACCTTCGCATGGAAGCCTGCTGACATGTCGGGTGTACCCAGGGAGCTGGTTGAGCACCATTTGCGAGTGGATCCTAAGGCGAAGCCAATCAGAGAGCGCCTACAACGATCTCCGTCTGATAATAGGAAGGCAATCGGCAAGGAGGTAGTGAAGCTCTTCGAAGCCAAATTCATTCGGGAGATTTACCACTCTGAGTGGATCTCGAATGTTGTCATGGTTCCCAAGAAGGATAATTCACTTCGCATGTGTATCGACTTCAAAAATGTTAATAAGGTATGTCCGAAGGACCACTTTTCTCTCACCCATTAATCAAATTGTTGATTCAACTGCGGGATGCGAGCGTTTGTCTTTTTTCGATGCTTACTCTGGTTACCATGAGATCCGTCTATTTGGTCCAGATGAAATAAAAACAGCCTTCATCACCCCTTTCGGGTGTTACTGTTACATCACTATGCCTTTCGGCCTAAAGAATGCTGGTGCAACCTTCATGCGCATGATCCAGAAGTGTCTGCCCAACCAGATTGGTCAAAATATTGAAGCGTACATGGATGATATAGTTGTGAAGTCGCGCAAAGGTTCCCACCTATTGACTTACTTGGGAGAAACATTTGCCAATTTAAGAAAATATGACATTAAGCTAAATCTAGCTAAGTGCACTTTCGATGTTCCTGGGGAAAGTTACTCGGTTTTCTCGTTTCCGAACGAGGGATCGACGTTAACCATGAGAAGATTGGCGCCAACGTCAGAATGTAGATCCCTGTGCGAGTGCATGATGTGCAGAAACTTACAGGATGTCTCGCAGCATTGAGTCGGTTTATATCTCGTCTCGGTGAGAAGGCACTGCCTTTGTACCAATTGATGAAGAAGTCGGATGTATTCGAGTGGAATGATGAAGCCGAAGCAGCGTTTGTGGAGCTCAAACCTCTGCTTTCCACTCAGTCGGTGCTTGCTGCTCCGCACAGCAAAGAGACATTGCTCCTATACATCGCAACCACCAATCAAGTCATCCGTACAGTCCTGGCAGTCGAGAGAGAAGAAGAGGGAAAAGCCTACAAGGTTCAACATCCAGTCTATTATATTTCAGAAGTATTGACTCCTTCGAAGAAAAGGTATCCCCATTACGAGAAGCTTCTTTATGGAATATATTTGACAGCAAAGAAAGTGGCACATTATTTTTATGACCACTCCATAGCAGTCGTCAGTGACGCTCCCCTATCAGAGATCCTTCACAATCGGGATGCAACGGGACGAGTGGCCATATGGGCTATGGAGCGGTTGTATTTGGATATCAAGTTTGAAGCAAAGAAGGCCATCAAGTCTCACGCCTTGGCTGATTTTATGGCCGAGTGGGTGGAACAAGAACAACATGCACAGATTCACTCGGCGCATTGGACTATGTTCTTTGATGGATCCAAGATGTTAAATGGGTCCGGTCCTGGTGTGGTATTGGTGTCTCCAAAGAGCGACAAGCTTAATTATGTCCTTCAGGTCCACTTTCATTCATCCAACAATGAGGCTGAGTATCAAGCTCTTCTTTACGGGTTGCGTGTGGCCATCTCACTCGGCGTCCGGCGCCTGATGGTCTACGGCGACTCGGACTTAGTGGTCAATCAGGTGATGAAGGAGTGGGATGTTCGGAACCCTGCCATGACAGGTTATTGTAATGTAGTGAGGAAGATGGAGAACAACTTTGAAGGCTTGGAACTCCATCATGTTCCTTGATTGAAGAACCAGGCAGCTGATGAGTTGGCTAAGATCGGATCTACTCGAAAACCTATACCCAGCCATGTGTGTTTGAAACATTTGCGCACTCCGTATGTGCAAGAGGATCCCTTCACTGAAGTGCCCCCACAACCAACAAGTACTTCTGATCCGACTGAAGTCGGTGTTCCCGCAGTCATTGACCTTATCATGGAAGTTCAGGCGATTACTCCCGACCGGACTGTACCATATATTGCATACATTTTAAGGTGAGAGGTGCCAGAAGACGAAGATGAAGCCCGACAGATTGTCAGTAGGTCAAAGGCCTTCACAGTAATGGGTGATCAAGTTTACAGAGAAAGTGTGACCGGCGTAGCTCAACGATGTATCTCCCCTGAGGAGGGCTAACTGATTCTGGAAGAAATCCACTCGGGGGACCTGTGGTCATCATGCGTCCTCTCAGACCATAGTTGCCAAAGCATACCTGTCGGGACCCCGATCCTAAGCCATAGGAATCCAGCCTGTAACACATCACATCCCTTTGCGGTCTCACGCAAGGTTAACCGGGACCGTTTGCGCCTTTTGACTCGCGTATGCAATTTTGTCGCTAGCATTCGGATGTCAAGAACCCGGGTCGACATGTCTAGTCATAAACCCAAGTGGCAGTACCGTACAGGGACAGGCATACATGACCCAGCAAAGCAGGTGTCGGTCATCAGCAAGTGTAGTCGAGTCGTAGCAAGCTACAAGGACTCATAACAGCGCGTGACATTTCCCCAAAGGGACAGACACATAAGCTAAGAAGGACACATGCCGGTCAACCAATGTGTCCAGAGCAGTAGCGAACTACCATGGCTCGGTGGAAACACAAAGGGGCATTTCCCCGTAAGGAGTGCTACTAAGGCATACGACTAGGTGTTCGAACCCCATACATATCAAGTACAACACACGTACGCATGGCATACCGATATGCATAGATACATCGATGGCATCGCAACATGACCATAAACATACAAACTTTATTTAGAAGGCTCGGAAGAGCCTTACACATAATATTACACAGCTAGGGGTCTCACGACCCGTCATCACAAGTCATTCAAACAAGTCTTACAAGCCAGCGGAAGATTAAAACTGTCTGAGTACAGACAGATGGAAAGGAAAAAGGCACATGGCATGACTATCTACAGACCCAACCTAGGGCCAGATCATAGCTGGGACACCAGCTACTCGTCATCGTCAACGTCTAGATAGAACCCACCATTAGGTTCATTAACAACCTCCGCAACAATTTATTTGGCAAATGTGAGTATAAAAGTACTCAGCAAGACTTTAGAATGATCTATCTATTCATGCAATGTATCAACAAGGAGTTGTGGGGTTTCATGCAAAAAGCCAGCATTTGATTCTTGGCTAGACAAACTACATTTTCAAATAGTTTTGACCACTTTGTTTTCTCACACACGAGTCCACTAACACCACAACGATACTCCATCATGGAATCATTCTGTCTCACTACGGAAATGCCATCCACGACACTCACACTTATATTTACATTTTTATGAGTAGCCATTATAGTTGTCTATGAACAACATATGTTTCCTAGTAGTCCATATCCGCGGACGCGGCTATTCGAATAGATCATAACCCTGCAGGGGTGTAATTCTTCACACACGCCGTCGCCACTTATCGCAATGTGCACGTCATGCACCTCGACAACCTTCAAGTGGAAGCCCAGCGAGAGTCGGCCATGACCGTTAACCACGTTAATACCTAGTCGAGGTTTATTGCCTATCTGAGGGTATCCCGCACGGAAGTCCGGCCGAGGTTTCCGCCACGGCCCCAAACGAAGTGCGCAAGGTTCCCAAGCCCACCATCCGGGTGCCACTTGGTACACCGTGCCACTGCCTACTGCATCATAGACCACCTCTAAGGTCAGCACTATGCACGGCCTCCAGCATGACTATAAACACCAGAAACTACTTGCAACTCATGGACCGAGTACTAGGCGATTAATAAGTCGAGAGGGTCAATTAAGTATCCCAACGTGTGGTAGTATCTAGTCCTGGATTACATACACGGAACTCAGTTCCTATGGACGGTTCCAATGAAACAACCCACCATGTACTCCTACATAGCCTTTCACCGGTACCTTTACCAAATCAGGTTCAACACACAACCTTTATTTACTGAACACATTCTCACGATCTTGTTCATAACCCAGATGATAGACCATACACAACTCTAAGCATAGCATGCATAGCAGGATATGACACATCATGGCTCAAGCATCTACCGGGTATGCTAGGTTGCAAGGTTTAGCTATTTACTGTGACAAAGACAGGTCATGCAAAGGAATGGGTTCAGCTAACGTGGTAAAAGCATTGGAAGCATTTTGACCTAATGCAATAAGTAAGAGCAGGAGCGAGAACATGGGATTTATCGGGATGATCAAAATGGTTGCTTGCCTTGTTGCTCAGCGGAGGGGTGATATCCGTCAGTCGGATAATCAGTCGTATCCGAAGGGGCAGGGCCTACCGAATAACAACATACAAATATTAACAATCATATGCAACAATCATGATGCATGAACAGGGCATGAAATGAAAGGTGATAAGATTCAATGTGGTTGGTGAAACCTTAGTTTGCATCTAGTTTGAAATCCAAATTCAAATATTATTTGAAATGGCAAATTCATCTTAATTATTTAATTGATTTGACCTGATGATGTTTCATAACTTTGTTTTTCATGCATGAAAATAGCACCATTGTGTTCCTTGAATTTTTCTGATCAATTTGCATATATTACTTGTCTGGTTTGGATTTATATTCAAATTTCTAAGAATTTCCAAAGTTTTGCAATTATTTTGGAATTATATTAAAAGCACAATTAGATTTATTGCATCAGCATGACATCAGCAGGTCAGCTGGCCTTTGAAAGTCAAACCTGACTAGTTGGACCCACTGGTCAGTGACTCTGGCCAATTTTAAATTAAATTTAAACTTAAATAGTTAATTAACAGAAATGAACCCACATGTCAGTGGATGGTTAGGGATTTAATTAATTATTTATTTTCATTAAATTAAACTTAACTACTCAGGGGCTGGCCCCACCTGTCATAGGCTCAAGGGGGTTGAACCCACCGGCGACGAGGTCGATCTCGCCGGCGGTGAGCCTCCGGCAGCACTAGAGATGGTGTAGGGCATCGGAAACGCGTCTCCGATGACCATTTGGGCGGCACAAGGCATAGGGAGAACGGCCACTCGACGGCGTGCACGATGGAGCAATCCCCAGGGGCTGGGGTGGCCGGAATCGACGCCGGCGACGAGCTTGGCGGCGGCCAAAGCTCGGCCATCGTCGAGGTCATCGAAAACAAGGGCAGATCGCACGGGGCTGGGATCCTAAAGCACCTACGCGACGAGCTGAAGCTGTTGCAGTCCTCAGATGGACCAACCGGTCACCGTAGGGTCACCAGCGACGAGCTACAGCGGTGGTCCTCGTCGGGCTCCGGTGAAACTGGGCCTAGAGCTCGGGAATGAGAAGGGAAAATGGGGGAAAACACTCCGGACCTCACTGCGGTGACGAGGGCATGCTCAGGCTGCTCGGGGAGGAACTGGATCCGGCGAATCGACGGTGGCTTGCCGGCGGCCGAAGGTTGAAGACGATGGTGATGAGGGCGTTGCAGGGCTCGGGGGCTCTTCTCCTTTGGCAAGGACGACCAGCTCGTCGAGGCGGAGCGAACAGCACACTCAGAGGTGAGGGAGGACGGCCGGAGCGATGGCTCGCTCGAGCTGGAGCTCGCAGCAATGGCGGCCGAGAGGGGGAGAGACACACGGGGCGAGTGAGGAGGGGGAGAGGATGGGAATGAGCTCGGGGAGGTTATCCCTTCCTCGCCAGCGCGAAGCGGCGACCAGGCAGGCACGCAGGTGCATGGCCGCGCCGAAGGGAGCGACCGCCACCTCTTGCTGCCGACTGGCAAAAGGAAGACGATAGGGCAGAAGCTGGGCCTCGGCCAGGTAAGCGTGTGATAACTCCTTTTCCATTTTTTCTCATTTCTGTTTCTGTTAAAACATTTCTGATATGGTTTCATTTTATTTTTGGCTCCAAACTATTCCTAAAATAGTTTGGAACATGCTGAAGTGTTATTTGGAAATTTCCAAACATATATAAAAGTTTCAGCATTTTTGGAAAATTTGGGATTATCTGAAAACAACTATATGTTGCTTTCAGTAGCTTTTGAATTTAAAATAAAATGCCAAAAGCACTTTGAAAATATATTTCACCCCTGATATTTGGTTTTCAACATTTATCAGAAAATGATGAACTTTTCTAATGGCCATTTTGGAATTTTTAATTTGCCATCAAATTTGAATTGCTTTTGAATATAGAGTTGCTAGGGTTTCCTTTTGTTTTCTTTGCTTTGCTTTTGATATCATTTCATTTACTTGGATGCAATGAAGAAGAGATGAGCACAAACTTGCTATACTCTATTAGGGATCAGGGATGTGACAATACCGATCTGGATTCTTCTGGCCTCGTGCTAACGAAATGGCCAAAGACCTTGTCGACCGTTGTGAACGATGTCGGTTCTACTCCAACCTGCATCAGCCCTAAAGACGATTCCTCTCATTTGGCCATTTGTCGTTTGGGGTTTGGACATGGTCGGACCTTTCCAGATAGGCCAGAGTGGTTTCACACACTTGCTCGTCGCAGTCGACAAGTTCAGCAAATGGATTGAAGCCAAGCCAATCAAGAAGTTGGATGCCATCACATCCATCAAGTTTGTGAGTGAAATTACATTTCGTTATGGAATCCCGCATAGCATCATCATAGACAAAGGGTCGAACTTCGACTCAGACAAATTCAAACGTTTCTGCACCAACCAAGGTACCCGAGTGGATTATGCATCCATTGCTCATCCGCAAACCAACGGTCAAGCAGAACGAGCAAATGGTTTGATCCTGCAAGGATTAAAGCCTCGACTTATGTGAGACCTTGAGTATGCCGCAGGTGCTTGGGTGACTAAGCTTCCCTCTGTCCTTTGGGGTTTGAGAACAACACCGAACCGGTCGACTGGGCAAACCCCTTTCTTCTTGGTCTATGGAGCCGAAGCTGTTCTGCCGAGTGACTTGATTCACGGTTCCCCCCGAGTGGATTTATATTCAGAAGCGGAAGCCGAGCATGCACGTCAAGATGGAATAGATCTTCTGGAGGAGGAACACGAGATGGCGTTGGGTCGATCCACAGTTTATCAACAGGACTTGCGGTGTTTTCATTCAAGGCATGTAAGGAGTTGGGCATTCCATGAGGGAGATCTGGTGCTCTGAGTGGATCAGCAACGGCCTCATAAGTTAACTCCTGCTTAGGAAGGACCCTTCATCATTTCAAAGGTGTTAAATAATGGAGCTTACCGACTCTACAATCTTCAGAAGAGGATAGACGAACCGCGTGCATGGAATGCAGATCTACTAAAGCGTTTTTATGCTTGATTACCGATTTATTCGATGTAACAGACAAAGTTTGTTGAATAAAGTTGCTTGTCCATGTCATAACTTCCTCAGTTTTAGTCAATTTCGGTCGAGTGGCTATGCGCCCAAAAATGTACTCCGAGTGGAGAACGATCCTCACACTCGGGGGCTTAGCTGCGAACAACATTCGCCTAAGTTAACAAACTCTTCCGAGTGGATAAAATGTATCCACTCGGACGCTTAGCTGCGAACTAGTCTTCGCCTAAGTGTAAACGTACTCCGAGTGTAGAGTGATCCTCACACTCGGGGGCTTAGCTGCGAACAAGATTCGTCTAAGTTAACAAACTCATCCGAGTGGATAAAAATTATCCACTCGGACGCTTAGCTGTGAACCAGTCTTCGCCTAAGTGTAAATGTACTCCGAGTGGAGAGCGATCCTCACACTCGGGGGGCTTAGCTGCGAACGAAATTCGCCTAAGTAAACAAACTTTTCCAAGTGGATAAAAACTATCCACTCGGAAGCTTAGCTGTGAACTAGTTTTCGCCTAAATGCAAAACATACTCCGAGTGGAGAGCGATCCTCACACTCGGGGGCGTAGCTGCGAACCAGTCTTCGCCTAAGTAAGAAACGTATTCCAAGTGAAGAGAAATTCTTACACTCGGGGGCTTAGCTGGACATGATTCACTTAAGTAAACAACTTTGTTCTGAATGAATAAAAATCAATTCACTCGAAGGAAACCCAGCAAATCTGGCAAATATCAAACGCAGATAAATTCACAACAGCTCAACACGTATCAAAGTTATCCGTGCAGCCATAAAGTACTTGGGATCAGCACCAGAACAAAGTTTAAGCGATACATCGACCACTCGGTATACCGAGGCAAATTTAAAGTTCTTTGAGAATAACATCAGTTTTTCTCTTCAAGGACCTCCGGGACTTGTTGGCTCGACAAAGGTATCGAGATCGATTCCATCAGCGATGCAAGTCACAGCACTGATGAAAGTCTCCATCAAATCTTCGAACTGGAGCTTCTTGGTATTTGTTACCTGGAGCGTCTTCAGTTTTTCCTCCCTCGCCACCCTGACGAGAGAAAGAGTAACATCAGCCCCACACCGAGGGGCTGATTTCTTCTATGCTTGGAATCTCTCAGGAACCCGACCCAGGCGCTCCATCACAGCATTCAGATCGACGAGGAACTTGTCTTCAGGCCATATTTCTTTGTTGATTCTTCCCGCAGCAGCTCGCGGTCGAGTGAAGTATCCTTGGACTTTCGCGAGGCGGCAGTTGACGCGATACATGCTCACGGCCAAGTCATCGAGAACAGGAAACTTGACGGGATCCAAGTATGGCTCCACCTCGAAGGTCTCTTTTTTGAAATCAGGACAGAATTTTGTAGAAGAAGAAGAATGAAATATCAGTTGCATGTCAGTCGACGAAAAAGGCTAAGATTCACTCGGCAAAGAGAACATACCAATGAGAGACTCAAGCATCTTCGCCAGGAAATCTTTTACAAAACTTTCTAGGGCATTTCCCCTTTTTGCCATGGATTTAAGGCTCTTTGCCCATTTGTCTCTTTCTTTCTTCATCTTTTCATTTTCTGCCATCAACCTATTAAAACCCGCAAACTTCAGTTCATCACCTTCAGACTTTTTCTTCAGCTTCGCAAGGACTAGATCCTTGTCCTCCAGCACCTTTTTCATCGCATCACACTCCAGCTTTAGTTTGTTCTTCTCAGATTCCATCTTGATGGACTGCGACCCAATTTTGCAAGCCTTCTGAAAAAACATCCGAGTGGAAAAGTCAATTTCATTCAGCACAAGTATTTTTCTACTTCCGAGTGGAGAAATACAAGTCATTCGACACAATTATTTTTCTACTCCCGAGCGGAAAAAAAGTCATTCGACATTAATGGCCCGTCACACCCACCCAAGTTCTTCAGACTACTGCCCTTCGTAAACGATCGACACTAGTCTCGGGGACTACACCCAGTGGGTGCACTTAGTGTGCCCCCACTGGATACAGACTTACTCGGCCAGACCAGTTTGCCCTAGTCCTACATTTGCAAATTCTCAATAAGACCATTGCCGAGGCAAGCACTCGACAATGGTCTCGGGGACTACACCCAGTGGGTGCACTGAGAGTGCCCCCACTAGAAGACAAAAACACTTGACCAGGTCCGACTTGACCGAGTATACATCTTAAACTTCAGACTCCTAATGATGCAAACATTCAACAGCACTCTCGGGGACTACACCCAGTGGGTTCACTAAGCATGCCCCCACTGGAGTAACGACAATCTACAACATGGAAAACCCCCAGTGGGTGTAAAGTAATAAAGCAAGATTGACAAGATCAACAACATTCCAATCGGATTGACAAACAAGACTCAATCGAAAACTAACTTACGGTGCAACTTACTCGGATGTTTGCTTCAAGTGCCGAGCTGGCGTCATACGCCAGTTTGCTGGCCTCGAACAGCTCTTTTCTACGTTGCATCATCAGATTGGCCTAGATCATCGCCTCTTGGGCAGCTCCAGTTTGGTCCTCCGGGACATGATGCATAGGGAATGCAACTGATGAAGAAGCGAGCATCACGATAGGGGTAGCTTGGGTTACCTAAGGAGCACTCAGCATAGTCGTCAAGATAGTTGATCCAATCAGAGGCGTCGTCGCCATATCACCCGAACCGACTGGAGGAGCAGTCAACGAAGGCGTCACAGGCATCCCCAATGCAGTCGTAACTGGCTCAGCAGGAGTGTGTTCCATAGCTGTATGTTGAGGCTCTGGATCGTCATCCAACAAAATGACACCCGAAGCTAAAATGGTGATGGACAAATCAGTCTTGATCTGATATTTGAAATAGAGTGAGGCTAAGGTTGATCATACCTGGTCGAGGCGCGGGCTGATCCACTACGTCCAGCTCCATATGGTCTTCTCCCATATCGACACGAGTCGACACTGAGGTAGCAACACTGACATATGAATTGCACTCAGTCAACAGAAGTTTGAAAAGACACCATGGCAAGATAAAAAAGACAAGTACTTACACTGAGGTAACCGGAATGGCGATTCTCATTCGCGGTCAAGCCTTCCGGAGTTTTTGCGTATCAGGCTTCGACTGTTTTGCGGTCTTCTCCATAGAGTCAGGCGCGACAGCTCGGTCTCGTTTCATGCTTGTGGTGCTAGAGGCGACTATTTTACTTCGTGCAGCTGATGGGTCGTGGCGTTGCTTGGTTCATGGTTCTCGGCGTGGAGGAGATTGTTCTTCTTCCTCACTGTCTTCTGAAGCGTCTTCGCTCTCTTCGCTATCGTATGCATATTCACTATCAGCACTCCCACCTTCACTTTCTCCTCCAAGGTCGAACTGATCCCCGTTGAGCACAGGAGAGTGCACGTTGGTCCATTCCTACAAAGTTCAAAGGTAACAAAGTCAGTCAGACAAATACAAAGTCACTCGATAAAAACATGAATACCATCAGAAAATAGGCAACATACCAGCTTCTGTGGCTTATTCTTGGCAGAATAGGGCGCGACTCGTCTAGATCCCATGGGGTTGTCGCAAGGACTAGTCATGCTTCTGATCCACTCTCTTACCGTCTCCTCGTCGACTTCTTCTAGGTGGGACCGAGTGGATTCCTCAGAACCAGTGTAATGCCACATGGCATGGTCCCTTTCTTGAAGAGGCTGAATGCATTGACAGAGAAATGTTTCCAGCAGATCCAAACTAGTCAGCCCGTTTCTGACCAAGTTGATCACTTCCCCCGCTAACATCTTCACTTCGTCCTTTTCATCCTTGAATACGGTCAATATCCTAGGGGAGTCGGACGTTCTAAGGTAAAGGGAGGAAGGCCAGTCGACATATTTGGGGATGCAATATCATTGCAGTAGAACCATGATGCCTCCCAGTTCCTAACAGATTCAGTGAGAATCATCGGATGATAGGTACTCCTATTCCTCTTCTGGATTCCAAGGCCACCGAACAACTGGATAACATTGGTCCGAGTGTCCCCAGGGTTCGCTTTCTACATCATGTGAGACCGGGCAGTAAATATCTTCTTGAACAAACCCCAATGAGGGGGGCAACCCAAGAAGCACTCACACAAGGTAATGAACGCAGAGATATATGCGAAAGTGTTGGGTGGGAGATGATGGAGTTGAATCCCGAAATAGAAGAGGAAACCACGAAAAAAAGGATGCGGAGGAAAAAAGAAACCTCGCTTGACATGAGTGGTGAGGAGGACCCGTTCCCCCTCACGAGGTGCGGGATCAAGCTCCCCCTCGGGCAGTCTCCAGGAGTTCTCCGCCATGATCCCGTGTTCCACGAGATCCAAAACATCTTGCTCGTCACATTGGACGGGAGAACGTCCCCCTGTATCCACCCCGGTGGCAATGCGATCCGACCGGCTTTCTTCGCCTTGTCGCCCTTCTTGGCACGCTCGAGCTTGGAGGTCTTGGATTTCATCATGGCTGTGGCGGTGAGGAGAAGTTTGAGCAAGTCTAGCGAAGCTAAGGAAGGATAAGAGCAAGGAAAGATCAAGGCGCAACTATAACCCTAGCCACGGTTACATTTATATAAGCAACCGACTGGTGGGACCTCCAGATCTCAACGTATCCCGATATCAGTGGAGATGTGACGTGTGGAGATGACGACGCAATAATTGAGGCGTCGTTTCTCAACTTTCCTATCGGTTGCGTCATCACCGCGAGGCGTGCGGAAACCGAAATTTCGAATCCCAGAAAATCCGGACCTGCCGCAGTGATCAATCATATCAAAAGATACCAGTAGTCACTCGGAATAAGCCTAAGCATCCGAAACCGCTCAGGCAAATTTCAGAACAGAATCGATCAAGGCGAATGACGAAGATTTCGGTCGACCCAAAGTTTTGTCATTCTCAGGAAAAGGACCAAGATCGGAGTGACTCGACAAGAACTCAAGTCGACCCCTTGCTCACTCGAACCCCGATCCATTTGGGGGCTAATGATGGGGATATGTACCTAGGGTAGGGTCATAGGCCTAACCTATAAGTCCTACCCAAGGGCACCTCATTATTACGACAAAGGCCAGACAAAAGACTCCAACTGGATGAAGATAGTATTTAAAAGTCACTCTGTACGAAGCCACTCGGATTAGATTTACATCCACTCGACAACCCAAAGGCACTCAAAAAGATTCTAGTCGGTACTAAAGATCAGAAGTCACCCACGACTGTCAACGGACACACGTTCAACCAATTGTCTTTAGTAGCATTTATTACCCACTTACGTTGTCAGTAACCTATATCTTTAACTCATATTGATCGAGCCCTTAGATGCTGAGGTATTGATGAGAGGTGGTGCACTCTATATATACCACCCCTCCCCTCTAGCACAAGGGTTCGCACCCCGTGTATTACACAAAAACTACTCCGCAACAGCTCCTGAGCACCTGAGACGTAGGGCTATTACCTCCAAGAGAGGGGCCTAAACTCATACATCTTGTGTATAATATTGTTGTAGCTAGGACTCCGCCCTCTCCATTCATACCCTACACCTCTACTGTCAGGTTTATTCCCACGACAAAATGAACATCCGTTTTGTGTGCCTGGACCGCTGATGGAGCGACATGGGGCGGTCAGTATCTTCCATGTTAAGCGGTTTATTCTCATGATGAGTTTTTATCCACTTGTCCTTGCACGAGAGGGGCGGTAATAGGGATTCCCAGTCCCGAAATCAAAAATTGCAAACAATTAAACAAAACTCTCCCACGAATGTTGTTGGTATGGACGGTACCCAAGGATTCACCTAGCCGTGGAGAGTGTCTCCTGGTGGAGGGGGAGTAAACCTTTACTTTTACCGCTTGGGAACCGCCGCTCATTTCTTGAACTTGGAAGATATTAATAACTCTTGACCGTAACGCTGATAGGGAGGGTGTCGTGGTTTTCTCACGGCAAGATATCCTCGTGATAGAACTTAGGTGTGAGGCCATTGCAACTAGGTGGCGGCTTGAGAGGGGTTGGTCGGAACCGAGAGACGCGAGTTTACCCAGGTTTGGTCCCTCCGATGGAGGTAAAAGCCTACATCCTGCTTTGTGTGTATTGATGAGGAGGATGATCTCGATTACAAGGGTGCTATTTTGCTACCTCTAGTCTCGAGAGCCTCTAATCTATCTATCTCTAATGACTTGAACTTGTCCCTCTTGGGGCGCCTTACCCCTCCTCATATAGGTTGAAGGGGTAGGTTTACATGTAGAGTCCTAGTGGGAGTAGGACTAGGACTAGTCTTTCTTGAATCCTAATCCGAGTCTTATTTCCTTTGTGAGGGAGTCCTTCCATTCCTTGGGCCTTCTCTATGAGCCAGCCCTCACATGAGACGCCTTCTGGGCCATTGGGTGTTTGTCGTTTGTCTGAGTCGCCTGCCAGGTCATGTACGAGCCGCCTGTCGGGTCAATAATGAGTCGCCAAACTCGGCTGAGTCACTAGTGAGTCGCCAAGTCCCAGCAGGGTCATACTTCAAGTCGGGTTATTCTGCAGGGTATATCCGCGACATTAGCCCCCAGTTTAATTTGTATTTATCCATGTTAAACTTATCCTGCAAAATAAATAAAAGAATAAATTTGACCGCTTGTATGTCGGGTTGAGGGTTCTTCTGAACCGGCCTATATTCATCATTTAGTCCTTGTCACTTCCTTCTCCCATTTGAGTCGTCTTCCAATGCTCTTGGCTTGAAACAAATATTAAAATATCTTTCTGGTGCTGAGTTAGTTTTGAATATTCCAGTTTGATAAAAAATATTTGAACTTTAAGATATCCTTCTGATGTTGAGTCGGCTTGAGGATGTTTAGAGCTTGTCAAGTTATGATCGTCGAAGTTGGTGGGTTATGATTGACGATGTCCGGTCATGGTTGTTGCTGACACTGGGTCGTGTAATTGATCTTCGTGGGTTCTTAAGGCCAAGTCCTTGTAGGATGTGTCCTTCCAAGCCGGGTCTTCTCAGCCCGGGTCAATCTGATTTTTTACTTTCAATTCCAATATATATATCAAATGTAGCCCCCAAGTCTTAAGAGGGGAACGTGGTGATAGCTTACGACTTGCTTCAATATAAATGTTGAAACTTGGAGAAAATCCCGATTGTCCATCTAAATCTTAAATCATGAACTGAAGGCTTTGACTCCACACGTGTAGCCCCCAAGGGTCCGCTCATCAGTATATGATGGGTCGGGTCTTCAAGTTGGACCTTATGATCTGTGAAACAACTGAGTGTTGTAGCCCCCAAGTTTCGGATTGTCTTGCCTGCAGCAACCTGGGACTTTGTATTTGTCTCATGTTCATAAAACTTCAGCCAGTGTAACCCCCAAGGGCCGGGTCATTATGCAATAATGAGCATGGACTTTGTAAATATGATTATGTAAACTTGAGCAGCGATGTGTAGCCCCCAAGGGTTGGGTCATTATAAAAAGGATGAACCGGTTCTTCCTTGAATCCATACTTGAATAAAGAGCGACATGTAGCCCCCAAGGGGTGGCTTATCTCCTTGAGATATTCGGGTCTTTTGATGATGTGATGATTTGAAAGAGCAGTTTGCATTAGCCCCCAAGTGTCATGTTGCATGCTTGCAGCGACATGGGACTTCCATACTTTGATGAAATCTTGATTTCAATAATGTAGCCTCCAAGTGTCGGGTCGTGTGCATGCAGCGACTCGGGACTATTCCTTCTATTGTAGAATAAAACCATATCCACTCTATGAACTGATGATGCCTTTGTGATGAAAGAAATCCTTGACCGTGGTTGCAATGTAACTCGACAAATATATGTTTGAGAAATCCATATGTGTTTGTAGTTTACTATGGAGCACAAGTTGAAAAAATCCAAGATCCGGTCAATTAGATGATCTGGCATTATATGTGATAGGGCGGCTCTTCAAAAATAGTCAATTCTTCTGAGCTGGCTTAAAAACCCCAATCATTTAACATTGGTTATGATAAACCATGATGAAGATCCAGCCATATTTTCTATCAAAGATTTATTTTCTCATGCACAAGTTTATGCTTTGACCCTGTTTGAAGACTGACATGATATGCGATGCATGATGCAATGCAAGATGATGTATGTATATGATAACAAAATATAAAGTGCCAGTTTTTTAGGCATGACACAAATACCGGCTTTGAGGCTCGAGTCTTGCTTCAAATGAAGCGGGTATGATAACCCATGAGGATAGAAACTTTTTAATAAGCCGGCTCAATGAGACTCCGCAAGGAGACTGGATGATCAGGCTTAAGTCTTGCTTAAGTGAAGCGGGTACGTTAACCCATGTTTTATCCTTTTCTCGTAGGCCGGCTCTCACACGATGCAGCTCGATGTTTTAACCTTGAAAAGGTCAGGGTACACAATGGATTGACTTGTCAAGAGTACATGGGGTCATTAAATGTGAGTCGCACAAGGATACAGTCAGGTCTAAACATCATATGGCATTAATTTTTCGTTGGACCAAGAGGATGAGAAAGCTAAACTCAGTGAGTTGGAAGCCCCAAGTGACCCCATGACCAGGGAAAAGCTTAGCCTAGGATTGCAGGAGACAATGCTTCTAATGCAAAACATCTGGGATTCAGATAAAGTTGGCTTGATTCCACTGACCACAATTGGCGCCTATGTTTGAACCGTGCATCATGGCAACTGGTCCTCTTTAGCTTTATAGCACCTATGTTTGAACGGTCACATCATGGCGGCTCGTCCTCTTTGGCATCAATGGTGTCCATGTTTGAATGGTCGCATCATGGTGACTCATCCTCTTGGGCGACTTTAACTCGCCCGCCAATAAAGCAGGGTACCATGTTTGAACGGTCGCATCATGGCGACTCGTCCTCTTGGGCGACTTTAAATTGCCCGCCAATAAAGCAGGGCACCCATGTTTGAACGGTCGCATCACGGCGGCTTGTCCTCTTGGGCAACTTTAAATTGCCTGCCCATAAAGCAGGGCACCCATGTTTTAACGGTCGCATCATGGCGGCTCGTCCTCTTGGGCGACTTTAAATCTTTCGCCAATGAGGCAGCAGCCCCCGGGACCGGGTTATCTTTCCTGTAATTACCCGGAGTTCTTGAATTATCCAGTCCGGTTAAATCTCCCGAACCATGTCTGTGTAGCCCCCAAGTCTTAAGTCGACTCAAGGAGGCGGCTTGAGAGTCTCCATACTTTGGTTGTGGCATAAGCTAGCATAAGGTTGACAACTGAACGATGGATTTTATCCGAATTGGAGACAACGTAGTGAGCGGATGATCTTTGTGACGCTCATCATATGTCTTTGGCAAATATCGTGGCCAAATTGAGTGCATATGCCTCTTGGCGCATGCTTTATTCTCATGTAGTCCGTCTCTCCTGGCTCCTCTAGGGCCATTTTTATTTTTCTTGGCCACTTGTTTTGAATTGTCGGCTCAATGATGGCCGGATCAAATTGTAGCTTCACCAGGTATGTTTGCTTCATGACAAGCTCTTATGTTTCTTTTGATATGTTGAAGTAGATAGTATTGCGAGGATAACGGGTCAATGCGTCTATCCATTGAGCAACCCGGCGAGAGTGAGAGCTGGTGCATGTTTTGACGATGTTGTGTAAGACATGAATGTCATTTTTTTCATTTGCTCCAATGTTGTTGGAGGATACGGGTCGCGGGGGCAGTTTGCATGCATATGTTGGGCGGATCGTATAGGCGAGCACGACACCGGCGTGTTGATGTAGACCGGACCACGGGGGCGGCGTCTTGTGTGTTTATGTTGGGTGGCTCGTATAGGCGAGCACTGCACCGGTATCTTGATGTAGACCGGACCATGGCCACGGCAGGTTGCGCACATCTATTGGGCGGCTCGTATAGGCGAGCACTCCATCGGTATATTGATGTACACCGGACCATGGGACGGCGGCTAGCGCGCGTCTGTTGGGAGGCTCATATAGGCGAGCACTGCACCGGTATGTTGATGTAGACCTGGACCATGGGGACGGCGCCTTGTGCGAGTCGTCCACGACGATGTAAACCGGCGTGAACGCATGAGTCATCTATGGCGTTGTAAGCCAGTGCGGTCATACGAGGCGGCTGCGGCACTGTAAATGTTGCTCGGGCTCCGTGTGCTCAATATAATGTCACTTTTGTATAGATAATTATCCTGCATAAAATATATTGTAGTTGAGAGTAATTGTCCCGGGGTAAATAATATGTACTAAAAGTAATAGATAGGAGGGATATCACCTGATATTATTTGTTAGATGTAGTACTGATGACCTGTCTTGCAAAAGCCTCAATTTTTCCAGTCGTGCAATCATCAAACAACACACCAAATGCAAGCAACATGTCAGCCTTATCTACTGCATAATTTGCATACACAGCCCCATGCACCCATGCATGCGCAGAGATAGTGGGTCGTCGCGCGCCAACAAGACGCGAGGCCTTCTCAAGCGATTCTGTACATGATGGCTTGGACAGGTGGTTTGGATGATGTATCCATCTGCTGTTGTATGTCCTTTAGGGATATCAACCAACACCGGCCCCGGGGGGCGAATGGCTCCCATGCGACGTCGTTGAGTTGTATTATCTCGCATGCGACGTCGTTGGTTATAATAGCTCTCATGCGACATCTCCCAGCGCAGAAATAGCTCAAGCAAGACAACCCGTTTACGGGGCTAGCTGGCTGTTAGTTAGGCTGAGGTTTGGTTAGGACACTGGGGGTTATGTGCTGTGACTGGTGGGGTCCACCCAGGGCCACGTCTTCAAGAGTCAACCGTCCATTATTCGACCGGTGACTGTGTGACCGTGCTGGACTGGGCGAGCGGCGCCGCCGTGAGCATCTTCTCCGGCAGAGGCAGCGGTTTCTTCTCCACGGTGGTGGAGCGACTTTCTCGGCAGCGGCAGAGCTATTGCGAGTGAGTAATTTCGAAACCCTAGTCCCATTTCCCAGAATTTTGGATAGATCTGTGGTCTCATGCTTTGTTTCTCCCGGTTCTTGGCGATTTAGAATCTCGATTGGTTAGGAGCGCGGGGGCTGAATGAGATGGAGTGAGGAGACAATGCTTCAAATCGGTAATGCCGCCTTCTTTTCTCTTTTAGCTGTTATCGAACTCGATTTGGTAGCGACTGTAGCTTACACTGTCGCTGCCCGTCATTGGCAAAACAGGGGGCCCCAAAACAGGGGAGGTTCCGGTTCTGACAAAACAGGGGAAGTGCAGGTGGATAGGGACCTACTTAAGGAATAGAAGAAGAAGCTAGAGTATCTGATTGCTGATCTGCTAAAAGTTGGGCATTGCACCAAAGATAAGCTGGAGAGGATCAAGGAAATAGTGGATGAGTGAAGTTCTTTATGTGTGTGTTAAGTATTAGGCCTATATATATATATATATAGCTGGCCTTGAAATGTCCTGCATGGTAGGTGTATATTTTGGGGATGTGTCATGTGGTTTCAGAACCTATGCTATCTGGGACATATAATGACTTTTATGTTAAGATTCAGTAACTTAACTGAATTTTGGACATTTTATCTAAAATTCAGTAACTTAACTGAGTTTTGGATAGTTTACCTAAAATTCAGTTACCATCATACAACATGCACACTGCAACAGAGAGAAATATCGCAACATAATATGAAGTTACCAGTACTTCTAACATAATAGATAGAGTACTTCCCATCCAGTTCACATCATACCAAAAGTAAAAGTACTTCTAACTTATATGCTGAAATATAGCAGCATACCTAACCAGATTACAAATTCCATTACTTATAACTTATATGTTGTAATATATCAGCATACCTAACGGGATCTGCACTAACTCAGTTGTTCTGAACTAACTTATATGTTGTAATATATCACCACACCCAGCACCTTCTTCTTTGGCTCCCTCTTCTTCTTCTTCTTCTCCTTGTCCCCCGCTTCATCCAGCACCTCCTGCTTCACCACCTTCTTCTTTTTGGCAGTGAAGATTGGCGGAATGACCTGCACATCAGGCTCGTGGACGGCCGCCGGCAACGCGATGACAGCATTGGGACCCTCTCCGTCCTCGAGGCAAGACGTGTAGGATACGGCTGCGGTCCCGTCATCCTCGAGGAGCGGTACATCCACCACCTTGCGCGCTAATTCGGGTCGGTGGAACGCTGCACCTCCCTCATTGCCCAAAGGATGACGGCGGAAGGTGGGACGCAGTAGCCGGGGGGAAGGCACGGACCTTCTCGTCCTCTCGCATGACCTTGATCAGGCCACGCGCGTGGTTGCGCATCATCTCGATGCTTGGGAACCAGCCCGTGATTTCCCGAAGCTGCTCGCGGATCTCTTCGTTGTCGCCGGCGAGATCTTCACGGACTTTTGCCAGCCAATGCTAGCGTCCATGCCGCCGGCGGTTGCGTCGTGTGGGAGAAGATTGGGAGTGCGAAGAGACGGAGGGCGGTGGGTGGTGAGTACTGCGAAGTTACGGAGGGCAGTGTGTGGTCATGTCATCATTTACAGCAGCCTTGGAAACTGAAACAGCTACCGCTTGCAAACGGGCGCAAACAGCACGGTCGCACGCATGCACGCTACCACTAAACAGAGAAGTAGTAGATTAATAGTAGTAACAAGACAAGTTCCTATTACTATCCCATTGGCATTCCTCGCAGCATTTCTACCCGAGGTATTGGGTTCGAGCCCGAGGCCTCCCATTTGTTTTGGTAATTTTGTTAAATCAATTGGCATTGAAATATAATCCAGCCTACATAAAATTCATCTAAACCACACAATTTTGGCACTTGATGTGAAAACTTATGTTATTTGATGTAAAACTTATGTGCTATGATGTTGATTTGACTTGAAAATAAAATTCAAATTTGAACCGACATTCATATTTGAACCTTTCTCCAATACTTTTGGAGTGCATTTGTTTGTCCTGTGATGTTGCACTGTTTTTTATACTACTATGCACTTTAGTTCATAAATCCAACCCTTTTTGCGAAGTCCAACTCATAGTCACAGAAAATGTTGTCCAAACAAGCTCCAAAGTAAGGGAAAACGACCCCATTTCTAAGCAAGTTTTTTTTCAACCATCCCAAAATCACCCAGAATGATTTTCTTAGCTTATATTATACCTATATAGGATCAATACGAAGTCTCACCTTTTTTTGAATAAGTATTCATATTATTAATTTATTTTTGAAAAAACAACCTTTAATACAAAGTCAGCAACAAAACAAGTTTAAATTTTTCTAATGCAAAAATAACTTCAGATCCTGCTTAGTCACTCCAAAATGAAGCTAAGGTGAGGTTTTCTGATTTTTTGAATTTTCAAAACCTGAAACCCTCTTCTCACTCTTTTGAACTCTATGCAAACTCAGTCGAGATAGTCCAATTTGTGAAGGTTTTTTCATGCAAAGATCATTACATCAAGTTTATCATTTTATATCATAACTATGTAACATAACAAGACTATATGCACTGGTTTTTCTTTTTTTAGATTTTTTTTAATTAGTTACGCACATTTGAATGTTCGGTCAAACCTTTCAAAACCCCGTTGACTGCCTCCAAAACCCATCTAACCCTAACGCCTTCTCAAAATCACCCAAAAAGATTTTCTTAGCTTATATTATACATATATATGATCAATATGAAGTCTCACCTTTTTTTGAATAAGTATTCATATTATTAATTTATTTTTGAAAAAACACCCTTTAATACAAAGTCAGCAACAAAACAAGTTTAAAAATTTTAAATGCAAAAATAACTTCAGATCCTCCTTAGTCACTCCAAAATGAAGCTAAGGTGAGGTTTTCTGATTTTTTGAATTTTGAAAACCTGAAACCCTCTTCTCACTCTTTTGAACTCTACGCAACCTCAGTCGAGATAGTCCAATTTGTGAAGGTTTTTTCATGCAAAGATCATTACATCAAGTTTATCATTTTATATCATAACTATGTAACACAACAAAATTATATGCACTGGTTTTTCATTTTTTAGATTTTTTTTAAATTAGTTACGCACATTTGAATGTTCGGTCAAACCTTTCAAAACCCCGTTGACTGCCTCCAAAACCCATCTAACCCTAATGCCAAACGTCCACCGTCGATCTAACCCTAACGCCAAACTGCGACCGTCGGATAGGCCTTCTAGAAATATTCCGCGGGTGTGGGGGAGCATCTTAGTGACAAGGGGGCCGAGCTGATAACGTTGAGCGGGGGAGCATCTCAGTGACCGTTGGGCCGAGCGGATCGGGCCCAGCAGAGCCTAGCGTGCGTGCGCACAACCACGTCACAGCGAGAGGGATGGGGCAACATGCATGCCATGGGGCCTGCATGCCATGCAACGACGTCGTAGCTTAGCTATTCTGCTCATGAACGCATCGACACGGCCTAGCCGCCCTTTGCATGCATGCATTGACGCAGTAAAGCAGCGGCAGGGGCGCAGAGTACAAGTACGTCGCATCTAAGATATTTTTAACAATTGCATGCACGAACCTTAGACACGGGATGGACGCGTCGGTGGTGCAGCTCCTTTTTCATTTACACGGTTTCTCACGCCGATTAAAAACGAAGCATCTCGCCTGTGCCGCCCGTGCCTCTTTGGATGCTCTGCCGTTTTTGTGCACGCCCATTAACTATGCCACCACACGGAGGAGAGAAAACGATCGATCGTGTACATTGACGGGCACCATGTAGTTCAACTGCCCTAACCCTAACCCTAACGCCTCCAAAAACCATCTAACCCTAACACCCCGTACATTGACTACGGCTGCAACGCGGATATAAAACAGCACCATGCAGTTCAACTGCCCTATGTACCATCACCCTGGCACCACTCGATCCTCCTCCGCTTCTTCTTTCTGAGCGGAATCCACCACTCAAGCCACAGCCACCATGCAGTTCAACGTCCCTACCTACCGTCACCCTCGCACCGTGCCAAAGATGCAGTTCCCGTCCGAAGTCATCGTGATGATAGCCTCAGGGTGTGGGCTATCTCAAGGTGGAGGGGGCCTAGAAATTTGGCTCGCTTCTTCCTCGAAGCCGGCTACCGCCACCTCCCTCTAGGCACTCCGCCCATGTTCCACCTCCACGAGCAGGTCGATGGAGGCCACAACGGCTTCGTTATCGGCCTCCACGTCACCTTCACCAACCGCTACGATGCTTACCACCTCCTCGGCAAGGTGTTTTGGTGTGGATGCGAGTTCATCGCGTTCACCACCTACAACATCTTCACCAACTTCCACCAGATCTTCCCCGAGCACAACGGCATGGACACCCTCCCCTACCATATGCCGGAGGGGTCGGAAAACGATGAGTGAGGGGCGCCGGCAAAGGAGGGGCCAAGAGGTCTGCTGGCCAAGAAGTGTATTTTATCTTTTTATCTAGTAGTTGGGGCGTGTGTGACCGTGTTTTTTAGTATTTCTATCTACTTTTATGAACTATATGTTGTATATATGCTACTAAGGTACCCGATGCCCCTATTGTAATATATGTTGTAAGGTCTATATGTTTTATGTTTTATGTTTTATGCATTATATGTTTTATGTTTTATGCATTATGCACTATAGAAATGACACAGAACTGCTCCACGTGCATTTGAGGAGTGTGTTTGAGACGATGTTTGATGTGGCTCACAAACTAAGAAATCATCCGACGTGGCTCACAAACTCGGAACAAGATACCATAGCACAAACTTTGAAAACACCACAGCACAAACACCATAGCACAAACTTTGAAAACACCATAACAACCTACTCCCCTCTATCCATAGAGCAACTTTCGAGGCTAACTTTGACCACATGTTAGTAGCACAAACTTTGAAAACACCATGCCACTTCCCAACACCTTTTTTATCAAAAAGATGACTGCAGGAAGCTTAAAATTGTGAAATAACCTAAGCCAAAAAGATATATCGATGTCAATGACCGTGTGCACTTTTTCGCACTAGCTACACCTTTTTTATCAATGGGCCTGGATATGTTCTATTCGGCCCTCCCTACTGATACGTCCCAAACGTATCTATAATTTTTTATGGTTTCACGCTGTTATCTTGTCAACTTTTGATGTTTTTTTTAACTTTCATATCTATTTTTGGGACTAACTTATTAACTCAGTGCCAAGTGCCAGTTCCTGTTTTTTCTGTGTTTTTGACTCTTTTCAGATCTGATTTTGGAACGGAGTACAAACGAAATAATTCTTTCGCGATGATTTTTTATGGAAAATATCAAAAGTACCGGAAGAAAAAGATACCGGAGGGGGGTTCCGAGGGCGCCACAAGCCCTGTCGCCGCGACCCCCCCCTAGGTCGCGCCAATCAAGCTTGTGGGCCCCTCGGGGGCCCACTTGATGCAACTCCACCACCATATGGTCCTATAAATTCAGAAACCTCCATAAAGCAACCAAGATCGGGAGTTCCGCCGCCGCATGTTCCTGTTTCCGCAAGATCTCATCTGGAGACCCTTCCCGGTGCCCTCCCACAGGGGACTTTGGAGTTGGAGGGCTTCTTCATCAACATCATCACCCCTCCAATGACTCGTGAGTATTTCACTTCAGACCTACGGGTCCGTAGTTAGTAGCTAGATGGCTTCTTCTCTCTCTTGGCTCTTCAATACAAAGTTCTGCATGATCTTCATGGAGATCTATCCGATGTAATCTTCTTTGGCGGTGTGTTTGTCGAGATCTGATGAATTGTGGATTTCTGATCATATTATCTATGATATATATTTGAGTCTTTGCCGATTTCTAATATGCATGATTTGATATCCTTGTAAGTCTCTCCGAGTCGTGGGTTTTGTTTGGCCAACTAGATCTATGATTCTTGCAATGGGAGAAGTGCATGTTTTGGGTTCTTACCGTGTGGTGACCTTTCCCAGTGACAGTAGGGGCAGCAAGGCACACATCATGTAGTTGCCATCAAGGGTAACAAGGTGGGCTATGTCGTAGATATGAGATTGTCCATCTACATCATGTCATCTTGCTTAAGGCGTTACTCTGTTCTTTTGGACTTAATACACTAGATGCATGATGGATAGCGGTCGACGTGTGGAGTAATAGTAGTAGATGCAGAAAGTATCGGTCTACTTGTTTTGGACGTGATGCCTATAGATATAATCATTGCCATAGATGATGTCACGACTTTGCGCGGTTCTATCAATTGCTCGACAGTAATTCGTTCACCCACCGTCTACTTGCTTTCATGAGAGAAGCCACTACTAAACACTACGGCCCCCGGGTCTATTCACACCTATCGTTTCCACTTTCGCTTTTACTTTGCTTTGTTACTTTGTTGCTTTCAGTTCTCACTTGGCAAATAATCTATAAGGGATTGACAACCCCTTCATAGCATTGGGAGCAAGCTTTTTGTGTTTGTGCAGGCACTTGTGATACTCCTTCACTGGATCGATACCTTGGTTTTCAAAACTGAGGGAAATACTTACCACCGCTGCGCTACATCACCCTTTCCGCTTCCATGGAACACCAACGCAAGGCTCCAAGGCCGCGGGGAAATCCTTTGCATATTTTCCTAGGAAGTCCCTAAAGGCGTAGCCGTAGCAGAAGGATTCCTGGTGTCGTTGCTGAGGAGTAAAGAACAGTCTCCCGTCACCACTGTTTCTGGCGCCGTTGGAAGGTCTTTTGTTGCATCAGCAGAAGTATTTCTGGCGCCGTTGCCGGGGAAGGAGAGATCTATCCAAGTAGGTCTCACAAACTCATCTCCTGCATTTACTTTTTTGCCAGTTGCCTCTCGTTTTCCTGTCCCCCACTTCACATTTGCCATTTTCATTTGCCTTTCTCCTTTGCCGTTTTCTTTTGCCTTTGTCGTTTTATTTTGCCTTTGCCGGTTTTCTTGCTTGCTTGTGTGCTTGTTTGTTTGTTGAAGTCATCATGGCTGAAAACACCAAACTTCGCGACTTCTCGAGCACTAATAATAATGATTTTAGTAGTACTCCGACTGCTCCCGCCACTAGTGCGGAATCTTATGAAATCAACGCAGCTTTGCTGAATCTTGTTATGAAAGAGCAATTTTCTGGCCTTCCTAGTGAAGATGCCGCATCCCATCTCAATACCTTCATTGAGCTTTGCAATATGCAAAAGAAAAGAGATGTGGATAATGACATGATTAAGTTGAAGCTTTTTCCTTTCTCGTTGCGAGATCGCGCAAAAACATGGTTTTCTTCTTTGCCTAAAAATACTATCGATTCTTGGGATGAGTGCAAAGATGCTTACATATCCAAGTATTTTTCCGCCGGCTAAGATCATCTCCTTACGTAACGATATCATGAATTTCAAGCAACTTGATCATGAACACGTTGCACAATCTTGGGAGAGGATGAAGCTTATGATTAGAAATTGTCCCGCTCATGGCTTGAGTTTGTGGATGATTATACAAATCTTTTACGCTGGTTTGAATTTCGCTTCTCGCAATATCTTGAACTCCGCATCAGGTGGAACGTTCATGGAAATCACGTTAGGAGACGCTACAAAACTCCTAGACAATATCATGACCAACTACTCTCAGTGGCATACTGAAAGGTCACCTGCTAGCAAAAAGGTACACGCTATAGAAGAAATTAACTCGCTTAGTGCTAAGATGGACGAGTTGATGAATTTGGTTGCTAGTATAAACGCTCCTTTAGATCCTAATGGCATGCCACTATCTTCCTTGATTGAGAGTAGCAACGCTAGTTTGGACGTTAATTTTGTTGGTAGGAACAATTTTGGCAACAACAATGCTTTTAGAGGAAACTATGTTCCTAGGCCTTTTCCTAGTAACTCCTCTAACAATTATGGCAATTCCTACAACAACACTTATGGAAATCACAACAAATTACCCTCTGATTAGATACTAATATCAAAGAGTTCATCAACTCTCAAAAGATTTTCAATGCATCCATAGAGGAAAAACTACTCAAAATAGACGATTTGGCTAAGAGCATTGATAGGATGTCTTGTGATATTGATGCTTTGAGAGTTAGATGTGCTCCTCCCAAGGTCAACTTGGATGAAACTTTGAAAGCTATGTGTGTCTCCATGAATGAGAGAAAAGAAAGAACCGCCCAAATTCACGCTAGGCATGAATGATTTAAAAGGGTGTGTTCTAGTGATGCAAATCACGAAGATCTTAAAGTGCTTGGTGTGTCTCCTCTTGAATCTTTGTTTTCGCGTGTCAAACTTATTTATGGAGGGGCTGGATATGAATCCACTTTGGTTGAAAAATGCCCCAATGATTCGGAGTCCACCTATCTTGATGATAAAGGTGTGGAGAGTGGAGTAGAAGAAATCAAAATTTTGGGTAGTAATGAAACTCCCACTTTGGATTTCAAGGAATTCAATTATGACAATTTTCCCTTGTTTGAATGCATTTATTTGATGCAATCCATTGCAAACTCTCCACATGCTTATAACCAAAGCAAAGCCTTTACCGCGCATATTGTAGATGCTATGATGAAATCTCTTCAAGAGAAGCTCGAACTAGAAGTCTCTATACCTAGAAAACTTCATGATGAGTGGGAACCTACTATCAAAATCAAGATCAAAAACTATGAGTGCAATGCTTTGTGTGATTTGGGTGCTAGTGTTTCCGTGATTCCAAAATCTTTATGTGATATTCTTGGTTTTCATGAGATTGAAGAGTGTTCTCTTAATTTGAATCTTGCGGATTCTACTGTCAAGAAACCCATGGAAAGGATCGATGATGTTCTTATTGTTGCAAATAAGAACTATGTACCTGTGGATTTCATTGTACTTGACATAGAGTGCAATCCTTCATGTCCCATTATTCTTGGTAGACCTTTCCTAAGGACTATTGGTGCTATCATCGATATGAAGGAAGGGAATATTAGATTTCAATTTCCCTTAAAGAAGGGCATGAAGCACTTTCCAAGAAAGAAAATAAGATTGCCTTCTGAATCTATGATGAGGGCTACTTATGGTTTGAGCACCAAAGATGACTATACGTGATTCCATCACCTTTTGCCTAGCTAAGGGCGTTAAACAAAAGCGCTTGTTGGGAGGCAACCCAACGGATCTATCCTTTTCTTTCTGTTTTGTGTTTTTCACACTTTCATAATTCTGTTATGATTGTGTTTTTTGTGTTTCTTTTTGCGTTTGTGCCATGCAAAACCGTTATGATTAGTCTTGGGGATGATCGTTTGGTCATGCTGGAAAAGACAGAAACTTTCTGCTCACGAAAAGAATTTTCCTTTTTTCTGTAAGAGCTTTTGAGTTGATTATTTTTGCTTCTGATTTCTACGCAAATTCTTCAGACTGTGGTAATTTTTCAGAATTTTTGAAGTACAATAAGCATACGAAATATACAGATTGCTACAGACTGGTCTGCTGTTAACAGATTCTGTTTTTGTTGTGTTGGTTGCTTATTTTGATGAAACTATGGATAGTATTGGGGGGTATTAGCCATGGAAGATTGAAAATACAGTAACCCAACATCAGCATAAGTAGAATTCAAGTTTTCTACAGTACCTAAGGAAGTGGTGGTTTGCTTTCTTATACTAATGTTATCACGAGTTTCTGTTTAAGTTTCGTGTTATGAAGTTTTCAAGTTTTGGGTGAAGTTCTTATGGACAAAAAGACAAAGACTGGCAAGAGCTCAAGCTTGGGGATGCCCAAGGCACCCCAAGAGATTCAAGGATGCCGTAAAAGCCTAAGATTGGGGATGCCCCGGGAAGGCATCCCCTCTCTCGTCTTCAATCCATCGGTAACGTTACTTGGGGCTATATTTTTATTCGTCACATGTTATGTGTTTTTCTTGGAGCGTCTTGTATCGTAGGAGTCTTTTATTTTTGTGTCACAATCATCCTTGCTGCACACCTAGAGAGAGAGACATGCACTCACCGTGATTTTGTCGAGCTTCACTTATATCCTTTGGTAGACAATTCAGCTCACATGTGCTTCACTTATATCTTTTGAGCTAGTTGATTTTGCTCTATGTGCTTCACTTATATCTTTTAGAGCACGGCGATGCGTGTCTTGGTAGTTGATCTATGCTTTTAAAGTAGTCTCAAAAGGGTAGTTATCCAAAGGGATACGAAAACTTCCACCTTCATGTGCATTGAATTGTTAGAGAAGTTTGATTCATCTCAACTAATTTTGAGTTGTGGTTATGGTAATATTGAAGTTATGCTAGTAAGGTGTTGTGGATCTAGAAATACTTGTGTTGAAGCTAGTGATTCCCGTGCCATGCACGTATGGTGAACTGCTGTGTGATGAAGTGTGAGCACGATTAGTCTATTGATTGTCATCCTTTGTGTGGCGGTCGGGATCGCGCGATGGTTTATACCTACCAACCCTTCCCCTAGGAGTATGCGTTGAATGCTTTGTTTCGATTACTAATAAAACTTTTGCAACAAGTATACGAGTTCTTCATGACTAATGTTGAGTCCATGGTTTAGATGCGCTTTCACCTTCCACCATCACTATCTTCTTAGTGTCGTGCAACTTTCACCAGTGCACAAAACCCACCATTAGCCTCCCTCAAAACAGCCACCATACCTACCTACTATGGCTTTTTAAAGTCATTCAGAGATATATTGCCATGCAACTACCACCATGACATGTGCCACCACGTCTACATTGTCATTGCATGATCGTCAGATAGCTAGCATGATGTTTCCATTAATGTCCATGCCATGCTAGATCATTGTCACGGTACACTACCGAAGGCATTTCATATAGAGTCATCGTTGCTCTAAGTTTTGAGTTGTAAGTGTGATGGTCATCATTGATGGAGCATTGTCCCATGTGAGGAAATAAAAGATTCCAAAGATGCCCACCAAAAAAAACAGGCCAAAGAGCCCATCCAAAAAAATGAGATAAAAAGAGAGAAGGGACAATGCTACCACCTTTCCACACTTGTGCATATTAAGCACCATGATCTTCATCATTGAGAGTCTCTTGTTTTGTCACCACCATATAGCTAGTGGGAAATTTTTATTATATAACTTGGCTTGTATATTCCAATGATAGGCTTCCTCAAAATTTGCCTTAGGTCTTCGTGAGCAAGCAAGTTGGATGCACACCCACTAGTTTTCTTTAAGAGCTTTCACATACTCTTAGCTCTAGTGCATCATTTATATGGCAATCCCTAATCATTCACATTGATATCTATTGATGAGCATCTCCACAGCTCATTGATATGCCTAGTTAATGTGACCATCTTCTCCTTGATTGTTTTGCAACCTCCACCACTATCCACACCACTTATAGTGCTAAAACCATGGCTCACGCTCATGTATTGCGTGAGAGTTGAAAAAGTTTGAGAAAGTAAAGGTGTGAAAACAATTACTTGGCCAATATCAGGGTTGTGCATGATTTAAATTCGTTGTGCAATGATGATAGAGCATAGCCATACTATATGATTTTGTAGGGATAACTTTCTGTAGGCCTTGTTATTTTGAAAGTTCATGATTACTTTGCTAGTTTGCTTGAAGTACTATTGTCTCCACATCAATAGCAAACTATTGTTTTGAATCTAATGGATATGAACATTCACGTCACATAAGAGGAGTTACAAAGGACATCTATGCTAGGTAGAATGAAAGCATCAAAAATTCATTCTTTATCACTTCCCTACTCAAGGACGAGCAGGAGTTAAGCTTAGGGATGCTTGATACATCCCAAACGAATCTATAATTTTTGATGGTTTCACGCTGTTATCTTGTCAACTTTGGATGTTTTGTTTACCTTTTATATCTTCTTTTCGGACTAACTTATTAACTCAGTGCCAAGAGCCAGTTCTTGTTTTTTCTGTGTTTTTGACTCTTTTCATATCTGATTTTGGAACGGAGTCCAAACAGAATAATTCTTTCGTGATAAGTTTTTATGGAAAATATCAAAAATAGCGGACGAAAAAGATACCGGAGGGGGTCCCGAGGGTGGCACAAGCCCTGTTGCCGTGACCCCCCCCCCCTAGGTCGCGCCAATCAAGCTTGTGGGCCCCTCGGGGGCCCATTTGATGCAACTCCACCGCCATATGGTCCTATAAATTCAGAAACCTCCAGAAAGAAACCAAGATCGGGAGTTCCGCCGCCACAAGTTCCTATTTCCGCAAGATCTCATCTGGAGATCCTTCCCGGTGCCCTGCCGGAGGGGACTTTGGAGTTGGAGGGCTTCTTCATCAACATCATCGCCCCTCCAATGACTCGTGAGTAGTTCACTTCAGACCTACGGGTCCGTAGTTAGTACCTAGATGTCTTCTTCTCTCTCTTGGATCTTCAATACAAAGTTCTCCATGATCTTCATGGAGATCTATCCGATGTAATCCTCTTTGGCGGTGTGTTTGTCGAGATCCGATGAATTGTGGATTTCTTATCAGATTATCTATGATATATATTTGAATCTTTGCTGATTTCTAATATGCATGATTTGATATCCTTGTAAGTCTCTCCGAGTCGTGGGTTTTGTTTGGCCAACTAGATCTATGATTCTTGCAATGGGAGAAGTGCTTGGTTTTGGGTTCTTACCATGTGCTGACCTTTCCCAATGACAGTAGGGGCAGCAAGGCACACACCCTGTAGTTGCCATCAAGGGTAACAAGGTGGGCTATATCGTAGATATGAGATTGTCCATCTACATCATGTCATCTTGCTTAAGGCGTTACTCTGTTCTTTTGGACTTAATACACTAGATGCATGCTGGATAGCGGTCGACGTGTGGAGTAATAGTAGTAGATGCAGAAAGTATCGGTCTACTTGTTTTGGACGTGATGCCCATAGATATAATCATTGCCATAGATGACGTCACGACTTTGCGCGGTTCTATCAATTGCTCGACAGTAATTCGTTCACCCACCGTCTACTTGCTTTCATGAGAGAGGCCACTACTAAACACTACGGCCCCCGGGTCTATTCACACCTATCGTTTCCACTTTTACTTTGCTTTGTTACTTTGTTGCTTTTAGTTCTCACTTGGCAAACAATCTATAAGGGATTGACAACCCCTTCATAGCGTTGGGAGCAAGCTTTTTGTATTTGTGCAGGCACTTGTGATACTCCTTCACTGGATCGATACCTTGGTTCTCAAAACTGAGGGAAATACTTACCACCGCTGTGCTACATCACCATTTCCGCTTCGAGGGAACACCAACGCAAGGCTCCAAGGCCGCGGGGAAATCATTTGCATATTTGCCTAGGAAGTCCCTAAAGTTGTAGCCGTAACAGAAGGATTCCTCGTGCCGTTGCTGAGGAGTAAAGAACAGTCTCCCGTCAGCACTGTTTCTCGAGCCGTTGGAAGGTCTTTTGTTGCATCAGCACCTACCTTCTATTTGGGCCTGGCCTTTTCGGGCAACTGTCGACGAACCTTTTTTTCCTTTTCTCCCTCTACCACCAAAACTGAAACTAACGACGAACTGTAGAACTGTAAAACAGAGTGGAGAAGACATGTCGAATTCGTACAGCGCAACAGTTTTATTCAAACATCCATATCATTATGATTACAGATGATGCCCAATATATTCACTAACGACTAATTATCATCAAATAAACAAATAAGAGAGCAATTACACAAACATAAAAAATTCCGGCCATCAAATTGTCCTACTTCTTCAATTCGATTAGTTTCTTCATCTGCTTGTTGAGCTTCTTGAGCTCTCCCGTCCCTGCTGCATCCCCCACAGTAGCACCAATGGAATTGCCAGATCCATACGGGTCCGATCCACACTTCTCCGCCTCCAACGGTAAATCGAGCTCCCGTGATGCACCCTCCAGTTGAATCCGCTCTATGTACTCATCTAGCCACTCAAAATGGACGCATTGCTTCAATTTCTGAAATCGGAAAGATGAACCCTGAATCCAAAATCCGATGAAAAATATGAAATTGGGGGACAAAAACCAAAATTGGCATATTGAGAAGTAAAATCTCACATTTCCCTGCTCTTGTTTGCTCTCGCATTTCACGAATTCCCGCCCAAGGTTGACATTCTTGTCGGTTGTTGTGACTAGCTGCTTCAGGGGTGCGGTACGTGGGCATGCAGGGCACCTTGTCATGGGCACTGCGCCATAGCGCGGCCATGAGCGGCGGGAGGCTGAAGCGAAGCTCGACATTGCTAGGTCGCGGCCCGGGACGGCGTTGCCGCGCGTCGTCGCCGGAGAAGAAGAACAACAACGGTGCCCGTGGGGAGCGGGGCGAGGATGGAAAGGTTGCGGTAGGCTCGGGTGCTGCACGGCTCGGTTTCCTCTCTTCTACCAATGCTAAGTTGGATAAGTTAGTGGGTCCCACGCTGTGGGTCCCGCTTTGTTACGTAGGGGCTCACCTGATTCGAGTTTTAAATATGTGTCTTTGGATTAGGCAGCAGTGTCACACGACATCTATTTCTGCGTTGGGAAATGTCGCATGAGAGCCATTACAACCAACGACGTCGCATGAGAAATAATACAACTCAACGACGTCACATGGCAGCTATTTTCCCGGCCCCGGGCGGCTAGAGGACAAGAGGAAGAAGGCGTTCTCTATGGCGCGGGATAGGGCCTCCACGCCAAGGACCACGTAGTTGTGCTCGGTGATGTAGCGCGTGACCTCCACTATGGGCGTCTCCTGCAACGCGTCTACGCCGATCATGCGGTGGAGGACCTGGCTCGTGATGGCGACCATCGGGATGGATTCTAGGAGAGCGTCGGCGAACTCAGAGATGAGGTTTGTGGCCCCCGGGTCAGAGGTGGCGACGCAAACACCGACGCGGCCGGACGCGTGGGCGTATCCGGAGGCCACGAACGCCTCCTCCTGCTTGTGGCAGAAGAGGTGGTTGGTGATGACGGGCGAGCACGTGAGCGCCTATTTGATCTCCATGGCCGCGCCGTCGGGGTAGGCGAAGACGTCGATGATGCCGTAGTGCTCGAGCGCCTCGACGGGGATGTCAACGACCTTGCGGGACGTGGAGGACCCCGGAGCGTGGATACTAGGGCGCGGCCAAGGTGGCAGCGGGGGATGTGGCGCAGCCGACGACACAAGCAAGGAGCGCGCGGTGGGAGCGGACTGATAGAGGTGTTGCCAGGCCGGGGCGTGACATAGTAAGCAAGGCGAGGCAGAGTCAGCCAGGGTGAAGTAGTGACCTGATCGAGGCAAGCCATGGTGTAGAGGGCCCGCTCGAGGCAAGGCGAACCACGACGGGTCGACCGCCGGCAAAGCGAGGCTGTGGAGACGGAGTCTTGAGTCCAGGTCCATGTCTGCTTCCAAGTCATGGCTGTCTGGGCCAATCTACGTCCGTGTGCACCTCCACTTCCTGGTCGTGGCCTAGCAATTGTACAACCCGCCTTTACTTTGTGATGTGAAGCTGATCTTGCTTTCTAGGTGGTACTACCTCTGTCACGGTTTAGAAGGCACGGTTAAGTTTACGTGCATTTTCATAACACACAAGGTTTAAGACACATCGCATTTATTTCTAGCAGCTAATTAGTACTCCGTTGTACTACTTCTATATGCATGCGTAGTGTGAATGTTATTTTTCAACTCATTTTACAGCAAATCAATAACGACATAGATTCTAGAGAATTTCCATGCACGCCTTTTAAACCGTGACGAAGGGAGTAGTATGCATGTAGGAGTATTAGAGCATGGTTAATAATAAAGTCAACAATCGGCTATAAGGAGTTGCTATGTCATATAGAGCCAACCTAATAGCCGGCATATACAATATTAAATTTTAGATGTGTACTATTTTAGTAATAGTTGGTCCACCTTACAATCTTACAAAGTGTCTTGGGTCTCGTGCTGCAGCTGGCTACTCACCAAGAGTCCGCTTCTCTTCTCTCTCCTCCTTCTTTTCCTTCAACTAAGCAAGGATACAATATTTTAATCCTTATAGCTTCTTTACGTTATCTTATTGTACTTGCTCTTACTTCGGGGAGTTCTTCTTGATCGATTTTTGCTTTGACCCAGAGTGTTGATCCGTGAATGGCATCTATGCATCGCCACCACACCACATCGGGACTCGAAGTTGTGCTTTTCGTTGTTCTGTTTAGACTAGCCGCTCGATTATGGATCGGATCCACGCACGCGGCAACGAACCATCAGATGCATGTACTGCTTTCAATGAAAAATTAATACCAATACAACGCAAGCGTCCGCTTGACTTCTTTGAACTTGAATTTGTTAGGAAACTGGGCTTGGCCCAATCTCACACGCGAGGCATGCACCCAGCCCCTATCGTTTCCTATTCTTATGTTAGATGGGTACTTATCCCTCGGACCTCCTATACGGTGCTGCAGGCGTCCGTTTGCTCTGTTGGCGCTTGCAGCGCCCCGCCTTCGGCCGGCACTTCAAAGAGCTCGGCATCTCTACAAGTCCAGAAAAAGTTCATTGATTTTTGAAAAATAAAGTATACCGGTTTTGTACAAAAGTTCTTCAAATTTGAAAAAAAATCATAGATTACAAATATGATAATAATCTAATTTGGAAAAAAATTATCAAGTTTGAAAATAAGGTTCATTAATTTTTATAGAACGTTCAATGATTTTGAAAATCGTTCATCAAATTTGAAAAATACTCAATCGGTGTCCAAAACAAGTTCAACAAATTTGAAAAAAGTTCAAAGAAATATAAAAAAAATCATTGAATTCGAAAAAAGTTCATCAAATTAAAAAAGGTTCACATAATTAAAAAAGAGTTCATTAAATTTGAAAAAGTCCATCAAATTTCAAAAAAAGTTCAGGAAATTTTAAAAAAAGTTCATTGAATTAAAAAATATATTTCATTAATTTGGAAAAAAATATCCAATTTGAAAATTGTTCATCAAATTTAAAAAAATCATCAAATGTAAAAAAGTTAATCTCATCAAATTAATAAAAATCATTTAATTTGAGAAAAAAATTCATCGTTTTTTTAAATGTTCATTCGTTGAAAAAAATCATCAATTTTGACAAAAAGTTTGGTGAATTTGATAAAAAAAATCATCGATTTCAAGAAAAGGATCATGAACTATAAAAAATCATCGACCATTGAAAAAAGGAAAAGCAGAAACAAAAAAATAGAAGCAAAAAACAAAAAACAGAAGCAAAAAAACAAAAAACACAAGGAGAAAAAGAAAAATAGATGCAAAAAATAAAAAGAACCAAGAAGGAAATAAGAGAAGATCAAAATAAATTTAGTGATTAGATCAGATGTGGTGGATTGGTGGTTACGGCCTTCTAACGCGAGCTTGAGATCTAGAGTTTGAATACCCGCGGCGCCTAGTCTTTTTTTTGTATTCATAACAGAAGGGAAAATGCTTAGATGGGCCGGCCCAACGCGGGTAGCTGGACGCGCCCGTTAGCAGAATTGCATTGCAACGGGCGCTTGTCGCGCCAAATAGGATTGGTCCTTAACCCTTGACCCCATAGCCCTATATAAACAAAGGAGATGTAATCATTGTAACAGAGAGATTGTCATTAATAAAGCTTGATTCCTCCCTACTTCACGTGTCTTCTACTTCTGTGTGATTGTCTTTGACGTTTCGCTCCTGCTCCGCTACCTTGGACCGGACTCGCCGGCAGGAGTTGCGGAACACGTTATCAGCATGCTTCGCTCCACCAACTCTTCATCGAGCCCGCGTCAAGCCTGCACCAAGCACGCTCTCGTCTGTCCCACGGAGGTATAAGATCTGATCCCCCTCTTTGCAAAAATGCATTCCTCTCGTTATCACGATTCCGTTTTTGCGATTAGTTTATTTTTTTCGGACTTCATCTACCTATGGTGTGGATTTCGCTCACATGAACTCGCTAACGAACACGTCGCCGACCAATGTCGATGTTCATGGATTACAAGATATTTGTTGACTACACCTAGGAAGACGGTGATGATACGTACTCCAGATGAGCACGACACCGCCGTGATGTACCGGGTGTACACGCGTCGGGACGTCCCGCTAACGCACGATTTTCCCCGAGCTGCTACAGTAGCCGCCGTCGTCACAGTGGCCCTGTCATGCTCGTCGCGAGCTTTGGCCGAGCCAGCCAACTGGGCCAGCCGGCTGCCCGCCTCGCTCGCCTCGGCCGCTGCCTGGCCGCGCGCCTCACTTGCTCCCACGCGTGTCGACCGCCTGCCTAGGTCGCTCGCCGCACCGGGCCATCGCGCCCTGCTGGCTAGGCACAGCCACTGCCGCTACTCAGGCACTAGGGAAACCCTAGCGTCCCGGTCGAGCTGGCTGGCTATGCCTGCCTGTGGGCCAGAGCACCTCGGCCTCTGGAATTGGGCTGGCGGTAGATGAATTGGGTTGGCTACCCAGTTTCTCGTAAAAAATATATATTCTGGCTTTAAGAGATCTCGAGAATTCGTTTTTTGGGCTATTTTCACGTATTAGATACGTGTAATATACTATCTCATGCAACATGATTTTATTATATGCTTTTACTAGTGTAGATTAATTGTTTAACACTTTTAATCACATAAAATGTATTAAATAATGAAACTTAATTTTTATTGAATAAGTTCATCTCCATCGCTTTTATGCAAAAGATTACCTATTGTAATCTCATTATTTTTGCATAAATTACACATGGCCAGAATCATCAACACGGAGTTTCCTGAGTTGGCCCACACACGGCTAAACTACCTGAGTTGGTCTTCAGACTGCGAGATCTCGTTCGAGGGCAAGAACCTTCAGAGGGCGATCGGTAAGGGGACCCTGCTGGCCCCCACTGACCCCAAGTTTGCGCCAGAGAATGCCCAGGCTCTGCATTTCCTCTGTCATCACTTGTGCCCCTACTTTGAAAGGCGAGTATATGGTTGAGCGAAGTGCTTCTGGCCTTTGGACCGCTCTTAGGCAGTGGTTTGAGAGGCCAAAGTACACTGCCAAGCCACGTGTAGAGGCGGAGTGGATCCGTCTGAGGTTCGCAGACTTCAAGACGGTTGGAGAGTACAATTCGGCGCTGCACCAGACTTGTACAACTCTTCAGCTGTGTGGTACTGAGGTTACCGGTAGTCAAAAGATTGAGAAAACCCTATCCACTTTCCATCCTGACGCGGTCCAGTCCTCACGAAACTACCGCCAGGGGAACTACACGAGGTATTCAGATTTGACTGACATCCTGAGGTGGCATAGGCGCAGGACGAGGTTCTGAAGAAGAACTTTGTGGCGCAACCACTTGGGGGAGTTCTCGTCAGGAGGTGAACACCCTCAAGGTCCGCAAGCCTCTCCAGAAGAAGAGGGGCCACAAGAGCAAGAAGAAGGGCCCTCACCCCCCCTCGCTCCTGCTAAGCTGTAAAAGCCGGGAAATGGGGGACAGAGGCCTCTAGACTGCTTCCGGTGTGGATTGTTGGAGTATTTCTCCTGCCAGTGACGCACACCACACGAGGTGGTTCCTCCGTACAAGGCTCGGAAGGAGCATGAAACGCACCTCGCCTTGGTCCAGGAGGAATCACCACTTGCGCTACCAGCGGCTCCGGTGATGATCTCTACGCCTCCTCTTGCGCCCATAGTGGCGACTCAGCTGTGCCCATAGCGGCAGCCCTGGCGGTCTCTAACGACGCCGGTGTTGCCATGGAGATTGAGCACACGGTCGCCCCTACGGTACCGCCACTGGATGTTGTTGCTGCTACCAAGATGATGACTATCAAGGAGGGGATCACCAGTCTGGAGATTCAGGCTGAAGTCAATGGCTTCTTTGCCGAGTCTACTTATCCTACTTCGTTAGTGATCATGATTCCGTGATTTGAGACAACGCATTCGAATAAATTCGATTTGGTTGTAAGCTCTATGAGAGCACAAAACTTATTCTTTATTTCATGACGCTTGGATGACATTTATATCATTCATTTATTTCATGATTTATACATGATAGTATGTTATGTTCTGAAATGTGTGCATTTGTTATTAATGTATGTTCTTCCTCATTACATTAATTAGATGTCATATTTTAGAATGCGTGTTGCGCCCGAATGGAGGAAACGTGCCTTGCCGATAGCGCCACTACACATACCATTTTACGACAAACTAAGTACTTTGAGTCTATTAAAAAATCTCCGAGAAGTATTGTGACAATCGCCGGGTGCAGTTCGAACATAGTTGGCTCCGGACGATCTACTATCATACTTTCTATGGGAACAACTTTGATCATTCATGATGTGTTGTTGTACCCGGAGTCGACTCGTAGTCTTTTGAGCTTTAAAGACATCCACGCTAACGGTTTCCATATTGAGACCGATGATGAAAATAGCAAGGAGTGCCTCCTCATCACAAAGCAGGATGCAAATGGTAAACATGTTATCGAAAGGCTTCCTTCGTTCGATACTGGGCTATACTACACCAAGATAGTAGCACCGCCCGTGTACACTACCCTTAAGACTGTCTTTAGAAGCTCTGAACTTTTCTGCCTCTAGCATGATATGTTAGGCCACCCCGGACTTAGGATGATGAGAAATATAATTAACAACTCGCATGGCCATAATGTTAACGTGAAGAACTTCCTGAATCCCGATGATTTCGTATGATCTGCATGCGCCACAGGGAAGTTAGTCATTAGGCCATCGCCCCTCAAGGTGACGGATGAAATCCCCGCGTTCTTGGAACGTATCCAACGGGACATATGCGGTCCAATTCATCCCCTCATAGGGACATTTAGGTAATTCATGGTGCTCATCGATGCTTCCTCTAAATGGTCCAACGTTTACCTGCTGTCAACACGGAACCATGACATTGCAAAATTGATCTCTCACATCATACAAATGAGGAATAATTTACCTGATCATCATATAAAGTCTATTCGAATGGACAACACCGGAGAATTTACTTCAAAGGCGTTCGATGATTATTGCATCGCAACAGGAATCAAAGTTGAGCACTCGGTTCCGCATGTTCATACACAGAATGGACTTGCCGAGGCATTGATCAAAAGAATTAAATTTACTGCCCGACCACTCCTTCAGGGTTGTAATTTACCAACTACATGTTGGGGCCACGTTGTGTTACACGCGGCCAAAATCATCAACTTTAGACCGTCGGCCTACAACATCCACTCTCCTGTTCAGCTTGCGCAAGGGTCGGCACCGAAAATTTCCCACCTTCATAGGTTCGGTGGCGAGGTATACGTACCAATACCACCACCCTAGCAATCAGCAATGGGCCCGCTCCATAAGTCGGAGATATACGTTGGTTATGAGACTGTGTCCATAATCACGTATCTGGACCCAATGACAGGTGACTATCACACGACTCGTTCTGCTGATTGCATTTTTGACCAAGATTTTTTCCCGACTTTAGGGGGAGAGAACCAACCCCTTGATGCTAAAAAGTCAAGAAATCACGTGGGAAGCCACGGGAATCCACACTCATGACCCGCGCACTGCTGAGACTGAGAGAGAAGTCCAAAAGATAATAGATTTGTAGTCATTAGGAAATCAACTACCTGGCCACTTTAGTGACTTAAAGACTATGACAAAATCGCATGTGCATGCACGCAATGCACCGAAAAGGATCGAAATACCAAAGAAGAATGATGGTATACCCGCTCCCGTAAAAGGCCTAAAAGGACGAGAGATACGGCTTCTCAAATCCCAAGTACTCGGGGACGCTTGACGAAAAAGGATACGATAGATTTATTACAGCCTGTCACCAAAGTGCCCCAAATTGAAACGGGGAGCGAGTCGAGACCTGGCACAAGTATGGAAAATTCAGTGCACGACATTCCGGACTTAAACTTTCCCATAGGGGAAACACCGAACGGAGATGTGTGCGCACACATCGGCGCGGGAGGTCTAAAGGACCTTGGTCCCAGAATGGGAAATTTGGTAGAGCAAGTGTTAGCGCCAGATGCGCTCCATGATGAAATGGGCATAGATTATATTTATACAGGAGAGTCTCTGAATCGAGCAACGTTGATTGTCGACAATAACTTTGGTACAAAAAATGCCTCAATCATAGATCTTGACTCTGAGCCTAAAACGCTCGCTGATTGCAAGAAAATATCGGATTAGAATTATTGGCAGAAGGCAATTACTGCCGAATTACTATCTCTCAACAAAAGGAAGGTGTTCGGATCAGTCTGTCAAACTCCTCCCCACATTCTCCCTGTTGGCCATAGGTGGGTTTTTGTTCGAAAGAGAGATGAAAATAATAAGGTAGTACGGTACAAAGCAAGGCTCATTGCTCAAGGGTCCACTCAACGACCTGGTGTCGATTTTGAGGAGACCTATTCCCCGGTCATGGATGGAGTTACCTTTAGATACTTGATCTCAATGGCAGTAAACATGGGCTTGAAAATGAAATTGATGGATGTTGTCACTCCTTACCTATATGGTAACATGGATTCGAACATATACATGAAGGTTCCTGAAGGTATCCCTGTTCCGAACCATGATAGATAAAACAAGAGTCTATACACTGTCCAACTTCAAAAGCCATTGTACGGACTCATATAGTCTGGTAGAATGTGGTATACTCGCCTAAGCGATTTCCTTCATCAGAAGGGCTACACGAGCAATACGGGTTTCCCATGTGTTTTTATACGATGATCCCAAGATGGATTCTGTATAATCTCGGTGTACGTGGACAATTTAAACATAATCGGTACACCTGAGGATATTGAGGAAGCGAGTTCCTACCTGATGTCGGAATTCGAAATGAAGGATTTGGGTAAAACCAAGTTTTGTCTAGGTCTGCAACTTGAACATTCCCCTGATGGGATTCTAGTGCACGAGTCGGCCTACACCTAGAAGGTGTTGGAAAGATTTGGATTTGATAAGGCATATCCTTCTAAGACCCTGATGGACGGGAGATATTTACAGCCAGACAAGGACCTGTTCAGGCCTAAGGAATAGGGGGAGGAAATTCTAGGACGAGAGGTTCCTTACCTGAGTGCAGTTGGGGCACTCATGTACCTCACAAGTTGTACACGGCCAGACATTGCTTTTGCCGTCAATTTGCTTGCTAGGTACAGTTCTGAACCTACCAAGAGACACTGGAAACGTGTCAAGGACATCTTCCGTTACCTGCAAGGGACCAAAGATCTTGGCCTATTTTGTAGAAGGAATCAAGACCTATCCCTTATAGGCTATTCCGATGATGGGTATCTGTCAGACCCGCATGATTGCAAATCACATACTAGATATGTTTTCCTTTGTGGTGGAATTGCGTTCTCCTGGAGATCAACCAAGAAAACACTTGTGTTGACCTCCACGAACCACTCGGAAATAATGGCACTATTTGAAGCGTCAAAGGAGTGCGTATCGCTTCGGCGGATGATCAGCCGCCCACATTCAGCAGACGTGTGGGCTGAACACCATACAAACACCAACCATTATCTATGAAGATGATGTTGCTTGTGTTGCGCAAGTTCAGATGGGTTATGTGAAGAGTAACCTCAGAAAGCATATTAGTCCCAAGTTCTTCTATACACATGACCTGCAACAGATGTACGAGCTAAGAATCTTGCATACTAAGTCATGTGACAATCTTGCTGATATGTTCACTAAATCGTTACCCGCATCATCTTTTGAGAGGTGTGTGCGTGGGATTGGTATGATGGGACTTAGAGAGATGCAAGCTTCAGGGGGAGAAACTTCTCAAATTCGTCGCTAAAATCTCGCTCCTGATGATTGAGTACTCAACCAGGTGGTTGAGTGGATTGTACCCTTTTTCCCTTGAGTGAGCTTTCCTAATGTTTCTCACCTAAGGTTTTTAATGAGGCAATTAGTGCAATACAACAACGTATACTATGTGCTCTTTCTCCATATTTTTTCCCACTGGGTTTTTCGAAGTTTTGAGACATGGATATACAGATAATTACCCAAGGGGGAGTGTTAGGAAACTGGGCCTGGCCCAGTCTCACGCGCGACGATAGCGAGGCTGGCTAGCATGCGAGGCACGCAGCCAGCCCCTATCGCTTCCTATTCTCACGTTAGATGGGTACTTATTCCATTGACCCCATACCCCTATATAAGCAGAGGAGACGCAATCATTGTAATGGAGATATGATCATTAATAAACCTTGATTCCTCCCTACTTCCCGTGTCTTCTACTTTTGTGTGATTGTCTTCGACGTTTCGCTCCCGCTCCGCAACCTTGGACCGGACTCACCGACAAGAGTTGCAGAATAGAATTGATTTGGTTTATCGAAGGAGTTGTAAAAACATAGCGAAAGCATCAAAATCAACCGACTGATTATCACGAGACATAAACCGCGCGCTGCGTTTGATACGTGCCCCTGGGCCCCATCCACCGCTTCCTCAGGCCCAAGTCAACCTTATCTCTTCACCCCCTTTCTCCTCCACGCGCTCTCCCTCCTTCCCATCTTTTCCCATCTCCCCATTCTCTGTTGCGACCACCGCGAGGACCATAACATAGCGTTGTTGTGATTCTGGAGAGAACTACTACGAGCATGACTGAGCTACTACATGGCAACCGCTGGTGTTGCGTGCTCCGCATGGGTCCAAATCCCATGGCCACCGTGGCTGCTGCAAACGCCACCGATGCTGATGTAAACCGGCGGTCCGTTGTTGCGATGCAGCTTCCCGTCGCCGTTGTACTGCGATGCAGCTTCCCTTCGTCATTGTGCTGCATCGTAGGACCCCGTCGCTGGCGTGCTGCAATGGAATGCCGACACGTCGGTGATGGCACTGCAATCACTACAGGAACCAGAGAATTTTCAACCTATCTAATCTTTGTCATCTGTTGGTTGATGGCAAAGAAGCTCTTTGCCGTCAGGTGCCAAAAAACAGAAGGCAAAGAGCTGACTGATGGCAAAGATATCGTTTGCCGTCAGTGTGCTCTTTGTCGTGTGCTAGTGGACGGCAAAGATGGAAAAGACAGACGACAAAGAGCCCAGGAAGGCCCCACTACACCATGAACGACATGGTTACCATAAGCTCCCTCTTTGCCATCTGCATCCCCCTCTTTGTCGTCTGCTAGCAAACGCCCAAGGGGAAGGGCACATAACGGAGCTCCCCACCGACGGTACCTCTCTCTCTCTCCCCCCCACTCGCCACATCTCTCTCTCCCCAATCTCTCCACCCCGCGCTGCCCGCACCACCAGCCCGCGGCTCCCCCCTCCTGCGCCCCACACCACCATAGCCTCCCTCCCGCACCCTCTCCTAACCACTCGTGTGCAACCGTCAGCCTTCTCGCCACACCCTTGCCGCCCCACCACTTTCGGCCCACTCGCCGCCCCGACCCCGCGCTCCGTTCGCTCCAGCGACCATGTTCCCCGTTGAGCCCAGTAAGTCAGCTTCCGCCCACCGTGCCCTGCCGCCACCCGACCCGCCCCAGCTTTCTCCCCACGCGTTGTCGGCCTCCGATTCAGATCCGTCGACGGCCCGGTCTTCGCCGTCGTCGGTCCCGACTCCCATAGTAGCCCAAATACGTCCTATAGCTGCAGTGCCTCCTCCTCCCTCCAATAGCTGCAGCGCATCCCACTCCCTCAAGAAGCCGCCGCAGCATGCCCGCGTGTCTCCACCGAATCTCCACCGGACGGCCATCACTCCACCCGGAGGCAACATCTACTAGTTCGTGCAGCCATGGTGAGTCGTCCTCTATCTCTGAACTCTATGTTCTTCTTTCTCTTTAGTTATGAGCTTAACCTCCACGGAGAATGAATTGTCCCTTGAATTGATTTCACCCTAGTGTGTTGTAATGCTGATGTTTGTTCGCTGAATGAACCCGCCCGAAGAATGGATTTGACAACTCCTCTATAAGACCGAATGGTTGCTTGCTGTGTTTGTAATCCTTCCTTATTTAATTATTTTGCTCAATGTGGATGCAACAAGTGCCATTCTCCATGCTCAAAATTCAGTTTAACAACTGAATGAAGATTTGTTATGAGGATTTTAGCTTGTTTACTCACTACAGTTTAATGGAATTCCCATATTTGTGTTTATGTGTCTTTTAATACTAGATGTTGTTTTGCTACTAAATGAATGGATGAATGGTGTTTCAGTTTGTGCATGTTATCATTACCTAAACTTTTTTGTTTATTTGATTCTATCAGAAGTAGCAACCACCATCGATGGACGAGAAGGATGACCCCACACCCAAGCCGGATGACCTCGACCTCGATCGTGAGTTCCTCTAGATCTGTTTACTTGAACACTGCTCCAGTTCATCATTTGGTATGAAGTGCACTTACCGTCTTTGATATGATAAATTTTTGCTTTGAAGTTTGAACCTCTGTGATATGATAATGAATTTCTAAGTCTGAATGTCTTTGAAGCTTGAACCTCTTTGAAGCTTTGAAGCGTCACAATTATAGACTGAAAATTTACACCTTTGTTTTCACTTAGGGTTCCAAGCTATGGGGAAGTTGCTCCTCTTGTGCTGGCATGTTTGACAAATATGGATGTGCATACAAAGCGCAAGAGGTTAATGATTCTTTGGATTCTTCCTACAAGAGTGCACCAAATGAAGAATTGGTGAAGGGCACAACCAGGGAATATGATGACGGGGACTCAAAGACCTCTGGAAGCAGTGTTGAAGATGGTGCTCCATCTTCGGAGAAAGGTAATTCTCAAGAAGATATTTATATCGTTGTTCCTTTATTTGGACCATTTACTTGATGTTGTTTTTCTAAAAATTCTTATATAATAATCATATATGAGTACATGATGTAGGTGATAGCAAAAAATGCTTTCATTTCTCAAAATAAAAAAACACGTGCCATGGGTTGACTATATCTTGAACTTGTTTCTGCTGTCATATGTGAGACATTTTCTTTTTAAATTTAATATGTATAATTTTATCCTTCTTACATATAGGAATAGCAATGCGAGTGTGAAAAAAAATGGATCTATCCATATCATAATGTCAGGTCTCTGCCAAACATTATCCAAAAGCGACTAGAAACATATTATTCATTGTCTGAAATGTGGTTCAGCTAGATATAAAGTTCCGCCATTGTATGCGTGAGATGCATGCGGTATTATTTTTTCAATACTTAATTTTTATTCACTAATAAACTTTAATATATTCCTACATTTTTTTAATAAATAAATATGTTTCTCCATACTTCATGCAACATCTTAAAATCATACATACTTACAAAGTAGTATTTTCTTACTAATGTATCTATTTTCTACTTACTTTCCTCCATATTTTCATGAGGCAACGGCGTAAACAAAGTTCCATAATCCAATCTCCCTGGCTAAAACACGTTTAAAATGCACATACACATCATGACGTAAACAAAATTCCATAACACCTGGGAAATGAAATTTAAATAGTAGCACTTTCATATTGTTCATCTTTGGTTTTTAATATATGTTTACTATAGTATGCAATTTGAACCATCATATTGTACGCATAGTTTACAATATTAGACATAAGTGTTTTTTTAATATGTTGTTGCACTCTCTTTCGTATGTATATGTTCACGTCTATTTTCAATCAGCATACATAGTCCGTTGTTTGGCGCGATATGTCTAAATTATTATTTTCTAATATTAATGATCATGGTAATTCAATCTTACCTTGGCCGGGACCATTTGCGTCTTTTGGCTCACGTATATGAATGTGTCGCTAGCGTTCAAACGACAAGAACCTGGGTCGACATGACTAGTTATAAACCCAAGCGGTACATCCGTATAGGGACAAGCATACATAACCCAGCAAAGCAGGTGTCGGTCATCAGCGTGTGTAGACGAGTCGTAGCAAGCTACAAGGACTCCATTACACCGCGTGACATTTCCCCGAGGGGACAGACACAACAGCAAAGAAGGATAGATGCCGGTCAATCAATGTGTTCCGAGCAGTAGCAAGCTACCAAGGCCCGATGGAAACACAAAGAGGCATTTCTGTGTAAAGAGTACTACTAAAGGCACACAACTAGGTGTCGAATCCCACATATATAATGCATTTCATAACATACACACAATATGCACGATATGTGTAGATACAACATGGCATCACAACATAACTCTATGACTCAAGCTTTTATTAAGGACTCATAAGAATCAACATAGTGTGATATTACAAACAGGGGTCTCGTGACCCGGCACTCAAGTCATACAAACAACAAGCGGAAGCAAATCATGTCTCGGTACAAACATCTACTAAAAGTGGCTGGAAGAGCCTGAAAGCTACTACGACCCTACCAAAGGAGCCAGACCTCTGTCCGGGATTCCCAAGCTATTCCGGTCAACATCGAACACATCGCGTAGAACCTTTTAATGAGTCTAAGTCTTCTCTGCAAAAACATAAATAAAGCAACCGTGAGTACAAAGGTACTCAGCAAGTCTTACATCAGAACTATCTACATATGCATCATGTTTCAATTAAAGGATTGTGGGGTTTGATTGCAGCAAGACAGCTTTGACTCTTGGCTAACCTGTACTACGACTACAGGTTCTTTCTTTGAGGTGGGATAGCGCACACAATTCCACATATTCACTAATTCAATACACCACTATGGATCCACTCTCGTCTCCCTACGAGAAGGCCTTCCATGGCACTCACACTTATCTTGCATGTTTTAGAGTATCCATTTAACTTGTCTATGTACCACGTAATGCTTCCAAGTAGTCCATATCCGAGGACGCAGCTATTCGAACAGATTGATTCACCCTGTAGGGGTATACTTCTTCACACATGATCTCACCACTTAGCACCATATGCATGTCATACATCTCGACAACCTTCAAGCGGAAGCACTGGCGTGGGTGTCGGCCACGACCGTTAACCACACAAGACCCTAGTCCAGGTTTATCGCCTATTTGAGACTGAACCCGCAAGGAAGTCTAGTCACGTTTTAGTATTTTGATACATCCATTTCTAAACAAACCTAAGACAAGAATTTTGGTACGGAGGGAGTATATGTTAGTATTTTTGCTTCTTCTTCTAACTTTCTTAATTACTCCCATTTTTGCATATTTGAGTCATTTCATGGAAGCTGGCATTGATGGACTGTTTGTGTTTAGTTTTTTTCATTTGTATTGACAAAGAATGTAAAATTTATGTATGTATATATGGATGAACTATGTGAGACTATGTATTGTGCTAGCCTATGTTTTCTCTAGCTTGTTAAACATTTCATGATGATGTTGGAAATGTATATGATGTGAAATATATGTGTTGAAATGTCTGAAATTATATATGTGTGTGTGTGTTAAGAAAATGAAGGGAAATAAAAGAAAACAGATAAAAAAAGGAGCAATACATGCACTTTGCCATCTGCCAGCACATGGCAAAGCGCTTTGCCATCAGCCAGCAGACGGCACAGGGTTGCCCCATGGCATACGGCAAAGTGTCACCCCACGGTAGACGGCAAAGGGTCGCCGCCATTTGCCATCAGCCAGCAGACGACAAAGGGTCGCCTCATGGCAGACGGCAAAGACCCCCCGTGCGGCAGAAAAGCAAAGGTAAAGACCCCTCATGGCAGACGACAAAGACTAAAAAGCAAAGGTAAAGGATAGCGCGCAACTCCCCTATCTTGAAGACTGGAGTCCCCGGCAATGGCGCCAGAAAACTTTGCGTGATGACGAGATGATTTATATACTTCTCGCTCCTCGTTGGTTCCAAGTGGAAGGTTGAGATGTAGTCAACATCAAGTTCTCCCTCACACGAAGACTGTAAGGTTTATCGAACTAGGAGGACTCCTAGGATCAACAAGTAGGTGTCTTCTACCCTAGCGCTAGCAGAAGACGTGGACCTGCACACACAACAAATAACTTCGCTCCCAACGAGTATAGAGAGGTTGTCAATCTCACCGGCCTTGTAGTTTGCAAAGTATCAAAACACAAGCGGGAAAAGTAATAGTAATTGCAACGGAAAAGTAAATGAAAGTGGTAAATTGTGGAGGTGTAAACAATGATGGTGATATGGACCAGAGTCACATGATGTTCACTAGTGATGTCTCTCTCCCAAAAGACGATAAACAACTATGCCTGGGTAAACAAATCACAGTTGGGCAATTGACAAAATTATGAATGCACCGCGATGCTAATTATGCTACTTGATAGTTAGAGGTTCAATAGTAATAGGAAGTATGCCAAGACAAGTAGACCGTTTATTCATCAATATCTAGTTACTAATCATCCACCTTGATATATCTATCCAGAATATCTCGTCGGTATTAAGTTGCGAGCCCCATCCAAAGTATAAACTCAAAGCAACGGACAACTGCATTAATGAACTATGCATAAGGTAAACAATCCCTGCAACCATGGTCACAAGCACCTTTGTTTTCTCCCTGGTGGCAATAGCACATCCCCTAGTCTCATGTTTCTGTCACTCAAGCTAGACATCGAGGGGCATGAACCCACAATCATGCATAACGCTCCCTCTTGGAGTTACAATCTACTACTCGACCAAACTAATAAATAGCAACGGAGAACATGCATGAATCACTAAGGAACATAATATAAAAGGATAATCAAATATATAACTCATAATAATCTGAACATAATCTCATAATCCATCGGATCCCAACAAACCGAGCATAGCAATAGCAAGAGAATTACATAGATGCCTTGATCATGTAGGGCAGCTCACAAAGACTAACCGTTGAAGCACAAGATTGGAGAGAAGACATCACATATCTACTGGTCATGGACCCATGGTCCAAGGAGGACTACTCACGGCACGTCCGGGAAGCGTCCATGGCAGTGAATATGCTCCCGGAGGTCAATCCTCCCTCCGGCAGGGTGTCCCAAGAGGTCTCCTGACGCTCCCGATCTCGGAAGCGCTGCGGCGGCGAAATAATGGAGAAATTCGTGATTCTGGATGTGATGGAAGGGTTTTCTCGTGGAGGAGTAAATATAGGCCAAAGGAGGATATCAGAGGTGGTGGGACCCACCCAGGCGGCCTCTTGGTGTGGCCAGGGGGTAGGCTACGCCCAAAGGTCGCCTGGGCGGCCCCTGGCCCCTCTCTGGCCCATCTTTGGTGATCTGGAAGCTTCTGATATGCTTATTTTTATATTTTTTTCTCGGGATTTTTTGGGTTTCGGAAAACTGGGTAAAAGCCCCTGCAAAAAAGACATCAGCAAACAGGAACGGGCACTGGGTGCACTGAGTTAGTAGGTTAGTCCAAATATGTGTTAAAAGATATAAAAGTGTAGCAAAACATATAACAATGTCACCGAAAAGATCATGGAACAAGCAGAAACTATAGATACGTTTGGGACGTATCAACATCCCCAAGCTTAATTTCTGCTCGTCCTCGAGTAGATAAATGATACCATAATAATTTTTATGGTGACATGCTAACACACATATAAGAACTTCAAAGTAAAGCAAGTAAGATATGCAATTCAAGTCAAGAAAATAACAAGCAAGAGTCTATATCTAGTATTGAGTTTAGCAAAGTAAGAACATAAAGGTGCAAGATCTCTTGATGTTTGTGACTCGAATGTCTCCAAATGGTGTTTGCGTGCAAGAAGTGGGAGATGGGTTGAGATCATAAAATATATTTTTAATTGAGAACTCAATCTACTAAAATTTCACACTTGGTCTCCTTCGGAATCTTATTTTGACTCATCCCCAGACCACTAGTCAGGCACAAGTGAAACTGATCCTCTCCCATTCGACTTTGAGCACTCATGCAATGGATGAGCGTAAGCAAGATATGTTGGCACTTAGGATGGCAAATAGAATAATGATGGGGAAGGAAGATAAAAAGGGTGTGAAAGGCTCACATCAATGAGGACAACCATAGGCGAGAGAAAGCCAAATGATAGATATGATGTGAGGAGTAGGGATTGCCATGTAACGGATGCACATATGAGCTAAGGTAAGCTCTCTAATGGAACTAGTGGGGGTGCATCCAACTTGTTTGCTCATGAAGACCTAGAGCTCATTTGAGGAGGCTCGTCATTGGAATATGCAAACCAAGTTCTATAGTGTAAGGGTCCCCACATAATTATGCATGAATGATAATCTCTATGTAGTACAAATATAGCAATGGAGTACGAGTGTGGATCTTTCAAAAGGAATAGTAGTGTTGCCCCCTTGTCTCTTTTTTTTCTTTTTTTCTTTTTTTCTCTTTTTTTTTCTTTTTTTGTGGCCTCTTTGGCTCTTTCTATTTATCTCACATTTGTCCTCTTTGGGATCTTTTGTTTTGCCCTCTTTGGGATCTTTCCCTAACTTAAGGGCAACACTTTATGTTTTACATGAATAAAAATAAGATCATCACACTTTACAAGAAGTACTCAACATAAAGACAAGTGAAAACTATCATGATGTATGCATCTGCCAGTGTAGCAGGATATGCAATGATACTGGCGCGTCATGTAGCTATAGTTTGGGCAAGGCCCAACTATCATGCGGCTCTGCGATCAAGCAAAAGCATGTATGACATGAAGATCAAGTCATGATATTGTGGATGTTGCATGGCAATGTATCTCGGAAAAGCTATGGAAATGCCTTAATAGGTAGGTATGGTGGCTGTTTTGAGGAAAGATAAAATGAGGCTTATGTATGACAGAGCGTATCATGTCATGGGTTTGGATGCACCGGCGAAGTTTGCACCAACTCTCAAGATGAGAAAGGGCAATGCACGGTACCGAAGAGGCTAGCAAAATATGGATGGTGGAAGTGCCAACAATCGAATACTCACATTAGTCCGAAGAACTCATACACTTATTATCGATAACTCTCTATCTAGTTAGGAGTTCACAAAGAGATAAGTACCCCGAGGAGGAGTGTTTGGGGGTTTGGTTATCCTTGTGCATCATCGACTCATGGTAACGTGAGGGTACTCTATATATTCCAACCCCTCGAGAGGTTAGCGATCAATTTAGTAGCTAGAGTTTGAAACTATTTTTTTAGTTTTTGAAAAACACACGGATTTCCCAAAATACGACACCTATCACTAATAGTCTCAATCTCTTGGCGCCAATAGTCCAAACATTACTCAAATCAATACCTCAAAACTATTGCAAGTTACAACTATACTTAAATAGCAACCTCAGTTACCTACTCATGCAAGACACACAACTCAGTGCAATGAGCCGACTCTCTAAAAAAGATAAGCATGATAACTCAAGAGAGTTCCAAAAGAAACTTAAATAAAAGCTCTTAAAAAGATAAGCATGAAAACTAAGAGCTAAGCATGACAGTAGCTATGGAAAGATAAAGAACCCACAAAAAAGATAAGCATGAAAACCTATGTTGTGTTCTAGAGTGGAATGGAGTGTGTTTCTCTCCCAAACAAGGTAGGCTAGGTTCTGAATTGTTATGAACAGCAAGAAAAACTAAAACAAACTAAAAAGTAAATAGCGGGACGCTCCAAGCATAGCACATAACATATGAAGTGATAAAAATATAGCATGGACATGGACGAACTGATGATTGTTGATAGAGAAAGGGATGCAGAGGGCATCCCCAAGATTAGAGGCTTGAGTCTCCTTGAATATTTCTTGGGGTTCTTGGGGGCATCTTCAAGCTTGAGCGCTTGACACTCTTGTATCTTCTTTCATCATCTCCCATCGCATACTTGAAAACTCCCTTCAAACGAAACTCATCATAACTGATTAGAGTGGTTAGTACCCTAAATAAAATAATTCATTACATGCTGGAACTAAATATTTTCATGAAAAGATATTGTTTCTCATGATTGACAAAAGGTTTTTGCAAATAAAAAGTAAGCTTAGGATTTGCAAAACAATGAAAACGCAAAACATGGCAGAATCTGTGAAAAACAGAACAACGGGTAGTAAATAGTTTATTCGGGGCACTTCTGCAACTCAAATCAAAAACTTCAGAACAGATGCCAGAAAGGAAATTATATAGATAATGCTGTCAAAAAAATTCAGATCAAAAAGATGATCTGGTGATGTTTGGCGAATTTTTCCGCCAGGCAGACATAATCTGTTTCTGGATAGCATGTCACAATTTTTGAACTTTCTTGCAATCGGAGGCTATAACTTGTCACAAAGATTAAAAATAAAGATACAATCATGCATAACGCTCCCTTTTGGAGTTACAATCTACTACTCCGCCAAAGCAATAAATAGCAACGGAGAACATGCATGAATCACTAAGGAACATAATATAAAAGGTTAATCAAATATATAACTCATAACAATCTGAACATAATCTCATAATCCATCGGATCCCAACAAACCGAGCATAGCAATAGCAAGAGAATTACATAGATGCCTTGATCATGTAGGGAAGCTCACAAGGACTAACCACTGAAGCATAAGATTGGAGAGAAGACATCACATATCTACTGGTCATGGACCCATGGTCCAAAGAGGACTAATCAAGGCACGTCCGGGAAGCATCCATGGAAGTGAATATGCTCCCGGAGGTCAATCCTCCCTCCCGCACGGTGCCGGGAAGAGGTCTCCTGACGCCCCCGATCTCGGAAGCGCTGCGGCGGTGGAACGATGGAGAAATTCGCGATTTTGGATGTGATGGAAGGGTTTTCTCATGGAGGAGTAAATATAGGCCAAAGGAGGGTAGCGGAGGAGGTGGGACCCACCCAGGCGGCCTCTTGGCGCGGCCAGGGGGTAGGTTGTGCCCACAGGTCGCCTGGGTGGCCCTTGGCCCCCTCTGGCCCATCTTTGGTGATCTTCAAGCTTCTAGTACGCTGATTTTTATATATTCTCGGGATTTTTTGGGTTTTGGAAAATTGGGTGAAAGCCCTTGTAAAAAAGACATCAGCAGACAGGAACTGGCACTGGTTGCACTGAGTTAGTAGGTTAGTCCAAATATGTGTAACAAGATATAAAAGTGTAGCAAAACATATAACAATGTCACCCAAAAGATCATGGAACAAGCAGAAATTATAGATACGTTTGGGACGTATCGGCTACCTAACGAAGTCGTCCATATCGGATGTCATCTAACCTATTTTCTGTCTGCCGGCTGATAGCAAAGACCTTTGCCATCCGTTGTCTGGAGGCAGGCGGCAAAGAAGGTCCTTTACCGACGATAGTAGTCGTAGAAGTTTTGCCAACAGGAGGTTGACAGCAAAGGCCTTTGCCGACCGTAGAACACCCCTTTGCCGTTTGCTTTGGCTTACGGCAAAGAAGCTGATTCCTGTAGTGAATGAAGTTTCATTGGCGATGGTGGTGATGCAATGGAGCACCGGTGGTGATTTAATGGAGCTTTGTCGCGCCGTCTAGGGCTGCAATGAAGCGTTGTTCGGGGCTGCAATGAAGCGTCGGTGGCGCTGCGAACATCAATAGTGCTGCCATGGAGCTTCGCTGGTGCATCGTCGGGGTCATGAGGATCCAATGGAGCTCCGGTGCTGCAATGGAGCTTCACCAGTGCCGGTGGTGATGCGTTGCAGCTTTGTTTCGCTGCCAGGGGATGCAATGGAGCTCGCCATGGTGTTGTTGTTAGGGGATGTGCTCGATGTTGCCATCCGGATAGCACCCGACGACTCTAGTGGTGCGTCAGATCGTACGTCCACTGCGCGAGATTGTACGGTTGGGTGGGTGGATGATTTACAGAACAAATCATCCGCCTGATCCGTAGCAGTCACCCCCTAAGATAAAGATAAATCGGATCGCATGGGTCGTCGACGGCGACACACAAAACATCGTAGGTATTCTTGAACCTGATCAAAAATGAGATCGACGTTCATGTGTATCACACTAGTTCTTCTTTGTCCGACTATTCACGTGCTTCCAGATCTCTGGGGGAGCTCACTTCAAGAACACAGTACCATCGTGTGTAGCCCCACATTGGGTGCCAACTGTCGTGGTTTTGTCACAGCAAGATGTCCTTGTGAGAGAACTTAGGTGTGAGGCCATCGCAACTAGTTGGCGGCTTGAGAGGGGTTGGTCGGAACCGAGAGATGCGAGTTTACCCAGGTTGGGCCCCTCTGATGGAGGTAAAATCCTACGTCCTACATTGTGTGTATTGATGAGGAGGATGATCTCGATTACATGGATGCTATTTTGCTACATCTAGTCTCGAGAGCCTCTAATCTGTTTATCTCTAATGACTTGAACTTGTCGCTCTTGGGGTGCCTTACCCCTCCTTATATAGGTGGGATTGATAGGTTTACATGTAGAGTCCTACTAGGAGTAGGACTAGGACTAGTCTTTCTTGAATCCTAATCCGAGTTTTCTTTCATTTGTGAGGAGTCCTTTCTTTCCTTGGGCCTTCTCTATGAGCCGTCCCTCCCACGAACCGCCTTCTGGGCTGTTGGGTGTTTGTCATTTGTCTGAGTCGCCTGTCGGGTCATGTACGAGCCGCCTGACGGGTCACTAATGAGTCTCCAAACTCGGTCGGGCACCAGTGAGTCGCAAAGTCCCAGCCGGATCATACTTCAAGATGGGTTATAGCGCGGGGTATATCCCCGACAAAGGGTGTACCTCCCAAAATTATAATTATCTCTGATTTAAACTTTGATCTCTGGCACCTCTGCAAATCATTGTTTCCCTGTGCTAAGGGATTATATATTTACTTTTATGTTGAGTCATCACCTTCTCAAATAAGTGCCAGATCTGAGAGCGCTATTGTCATCCTCATGCATTGTGTATAATTAATGTTGGATGCATCATGACTGGATCTTTTCTACGATGAATTGTAATGTTTTGCTGCTTGAACTTTGGAGGAGCTCTACATTTATGTTTTGGGGTCTCGGAAAGGGCTAGCGAGATACCACTATTGTCATATTATATCATGATCGCTTTGACAAAGTGTTTGCATCTAAAATATTTTATCATGGCTTGCTAGTTCCTTATGTCATTGATATGAGCTAATATAATTTCTAAGAGTCATTGTTGACATGGTTAGTCATTATCTTTGCTGAAAACTTCGGTGCTACTTAAGCATATGTATGTAATCAAGAACAAAAGAGTTCGTAATTTTTGTCTTTATCACTTTTAGTTTGTCAACCGAATTGCTTGAGGACAAGCAACGGGTAAAGCTTGGGGAATTGATACGTCTCTAATGTATCTATCTTCCAAACGCTTTTCCTCTTGTTTTCGAGTCTAATTTGCATGATTTGAATGAAACTAACTAGGACTGACGTTATTTCACCAGAACTACCATGGTGTTGTTTTTCTACAGAAATAAAAGTTCTCGGAATAGAAAAAACTTTTTTGAGATTTATTTCAGAATAAATAAAAAATATTGGAGCCAAGAACTACCGGAGGGGGGCTGGGTGCCCACAAGACAACAGGGCGCGTCAGCCCCTAGGCGGGCCTTGGTGGGTTGTGCCCACCTCATGGCCCCACTGACCCTAATTCCAACGCTATAAAATCCTATTTTTCGAGAAACAAATCGAGGAGGAAGTTTTACGGCGTTTCACGAGTCGGAGTCGTCGCCACCTCCTGTTCTTCATTGGGAGGTCAGATCTGGAGCCCGTTTGGGGCTCCGAAGAGGGGAATCTTTGGTCTTCATCATCATCAACCTTCCTTCATCAACAATTCCATGACGCTCTCCACCGGGAGTGAGTAATTCCTTTGTAGGCTTACTGGTCCGTGAGGAGTTGGATAAGATTCATCATGTAATCGAGTTAGTTTTGTTAGGGCTTGATCCCTAGTATCCACTATGTTCTGAGATTGATCTTGCTATGACGATGCCATGCTTAATGCTTGTCACTAGGGCCCGAGTGCCATGATTTCAGATCTCAACCATTTATGTTATCACCATTATATCTATGTTCTAGATCCGATCTTGCTAGTCATATACACCTGCTATGTGTTATGATTCGTAAACCCCGAGGTGACAGTAATCGAGATACTTTCTGATGATGACCGTAGTTTGAGGAGTTCATGTATTCACTATGTGTTAATGTTGTGTTCCGGTTCTCTATTAAAACGGGGCCTTAATATCCTTAGTTTCCTTATGGACCCCGCTGCCACGGGAGGGTAGGACAAAAGATGTCATGCAAGTTCTTTTCCACAAGCATGCATGACTATTTACGGAATACATGCCTTCATTATATTTATGAACTAGAGCTAGTTCGGCGTCGCCCTAGGTTATGGCTGATACATGATGAAGATCATCCAACGAATCCACTGATCCAATGCCTACGAGTTTCCCACATATTGTTCTTGCTAAGTTACTAATGTTGTTGTTACTCTTACACTTGTTACAAAACTGCTACTATCACTCTTGCTGTTACTACTACTATTACAGTTGTTAACAAACTATCATATTATGTGCTACTAATCACTTTGCTGCAGATATTTAATCTCCGGGTGTGGTTGAATTGATAACTCAACTCCTAATATTTGCAAATATTCTTTGGCTCCCCTTGTGCCGAATCTGTAAATTTGGGTTGAATAATCTACCCTCGAAAATTATTGCGATCCCCTATACTTGTGGGTTATCAAGACCTTTTTATAGCGCCTTTGCTGGGAAGCATAGCTATATTTGTTGAGTCACTTGGGATTTGTATCAATTTATCACTATGAAGAATCTCAAGGATACTAGAACCAAGATCGTTCCCTCTAAGAGGAGGGGGGTACGGATTTGCCATCACACTGTGCACTTGATTCACCTTCTGTTATGAGTAGACTTGCAACACCACCACATGCTATTAATCTTGATATGTCACAAGTTATTGAAGGTGATACTTCTCCTATGAATGATGCTTATTGTGATGCTAATACCATGCTTAATGATTATGTGCCACTAGGTGAATTTCTTGATGAAAAATTCCTAGATCTAAAGAGAATGAAATTATAGAAACTTATGAAACTACTGAAACTGATGAAGTCCTTGAAACTGAGAAATATGAAAAACCTATTAGGCCTAGCTATCCTAGATTTGAAATGCCTATCATACATGAGGGTTATGTTATGTGTGAAGAAGTAACTAGAGACATCCTTGCTTGTAAGGATAGAGATGGTCTTAAGAAATTATTATGCAAGTATAAGGAAAATACTTGGAATGCTAAAACGAAATGTGATCCTAAGTTTCCTACTTCACTTATCTTTGTTACCGATAAGGATTATGAATTCTCTATCGATCCAGAGTTAATTACTTTGGTCGAATCTGATCCTTTTCATGGCTTTGAAACTGAAAATGTAGTGGCACATCTTACTAAGTTGAATTATATAGACACCCTTTTTACTCTTGATGAGAAGATTCGTTACTATTTTATTCTCAAACTATTTATGTTCTCATTAAAGGGTGATGCAAAGATATGGTACAATACTCTTGCCCCTAGTTGTGTACGTAGTCCTCTAGATATGATTTACTACTTCTCTAAAGAATATTTTCCTGCTCATAAGAAACAAGCTGCCTTACAAGAAATATTTAACTTTGTGAAAATTAAATAAGAGAGTCTCCCACGAGCTTGGGGGAGACTTCTCCAATTTCTTAATGCTTTGCATGATCACCATCTTCAGAAAAATGAAATACTTGATATCTTCTATAATGGACTAACTAATCCTTCTAGTGACTTCCTAGATAGTTGTGTTTGTTGTGTTTTCAGGGAATGAATTGTTGAACAAGCTAAGGAACTATTGGGTAATATATTGAAGAATTATGATGATTGGACTCTCCCTAAACCACCACCTAAACCAACTCCGAAGAAGAGGGGTATATTATTTCTCAGTCCTCAAGATATGCAAGAGGCAAAGAAGTGCATGAAGGAAAAAAGTATTAAAGTTGAGGTGGTTAAGAATTTACCACCTATTGAAGAAATACATGGTCTTAATGCACCACCTCCATAGATGGTAAAGGTAAATTCTTTATTAAAGTTTGATGAAGGTGACATCCCTTACAATAAACATCCTAGTCAATGCTTATATGAGTTTGATAATTACATTACAAAACAAGAGCACTTCAATGCACATGTTCTCAAGCAGATGAAATATAATTCTGAGATGATTGCTCGCTTGAGTGACTTGTTATTTAGAATTATTACTTATTTTAGAGTTGTAGGAAAACATGCCTCAATGGTTCAAACCGAGTTAGAACAAGTTGGTAAATCTCAAATAGAATTGCTTAATTAAATGAATAATAATATGAGTGATTTTGCTCTTAGAGTAGCAACTAGAGGAGGTAAAATGACTAAGGAGCCAATTTATCCTGAAGGTCACCCTATAAGAATTTAACAAGACTCTTAGATAATTAGCAGTGATGCACCTAGTCCTTCTAAAAATAAAAATAAAAAGAAAAATGGTAGGACTTTGCATACCTCTAGTGAACCTGAGATAGAAAAACCTGCTCAGAATAATGATGTCTATATTTCTAATGCTAAAACTCAATCCGGTAATGAACATTCAGCAGAACTACCATGGTGTTGTTTTTGTGCACAAATTTGGACTCTAATTTGCATGATTTGAATGAAACTAACCCACACTGGTGTTGTTATCAGCAGAACTACCATGGTGTTATTTTTGTAAAGAAATAAAAGTCCTCAGAATAGAACAAAACTTTTTGGATATTTATTTCAGAATAAAAAAATACTGGAGCCAAGAACCACTCGAGGGTGGGCCATGGGTTCCCGCAAGACACCAGGGCGCACTAGCCCTCCCAAGCGCGCCCTGGTGGGTTGTGCCCACCTGGTGGCCCCACTGAACCTAATTCTAGCGCTATAAAATTCTATTTTTGGAGAAAAATTTGAGGAGAAGTTTTATCGCATTTCATGAGATGGAGCCTCCGCCGCCTCCTATTCTTCATCGGGATGTCAGATCTGGAGCCCGTTTGGGGCTCTCGAGAGGGGAATCTTCGGTCTTTGTCATCATCAACCTTGCTTCAGCACCAATTCCATGATGCTCCCCACCGGGGGGTGAGTAATTCCTTTGTAGGCTTGCTGGTCGGTAAGGAGTTGGATGAGATTCATCATGTAATCGAGTTAGTTTTGTTAGGGCTTGATCCCTAGTATCCACTATGTTCTGATATTAATGTTGTTATGACTATGCCATGCTTAATGCTTGTCACTAGGGCCTGAGTGTCATGATTTCAGATCTGAATCGTTTATGTTATCACCATTATATCTATGTTCTAGATCCAATCTTGCTAGTCATATGCACTTGTTATGTGTTATGATCCGTAAACCCCGGGGTGAAAGTAATCGGGATACTTTTCGGTGATGACCGTAGTTTGAGGAGTTCATGTATTCACTATGTGTTAATGTTGTGCTCCGGTTCTCTATTAAAACGGGGCCTTAATATCCTTAGTTTCCTTATGGACCCCACTGCCACGGGAGTATAGGACAAAAGATACCCTGCAAGTTCTTTTCCATAAGCATGTATGACTATTTACAGAATACATGCCTACATTATATTTATGAACTCGAGCTAGTTCTGTGTCCCCCTAAGTTATGACTGATACATCATGAATATCATCCAACAAATCCACTAATCCAGTGTCTACGAGTTTCCCACATATTGTTCTTGCTAGGTTACTACTGTTGTTACTGTTACACTTGCTACAAAACTGTCGCTATCATTGTTGTTGTTACTACTACTGTTACCGCTGCTATCAAACTATCATATTACTGTACCACTAATCACTTTATTGCAAATATTTAATATCTAGTTGTGGTTGAATTGACAACTCGGCTTCTAATACTTGAATATATTCTTTGGCTCCCCTTGTGTCAAAACTATAAATTTGGCTTGAATACTCTACCCTCAAAAATTGTTGCGGTCCCCTATACTTGTGGGTTATGAAGCACCTACATGAATCGAACTATTGAATTCAAATGGGATCTTCTCGAAAGAACTAAACACAACTCTAAAGATTGGGAACTCGACAAAGGTAAAGAGTTGGGTATAAAGCTTGAGTTTGATTGTGTAAATGTTTTAGGGAAACTCATACTTTTCAAAAGTTTAGCAATAAATATGGACTTGATTGTGAGATAGTAGCTCCTATTTGTGAATCATTTGCTACTCATGTTGATCTCCCTAAGGAGAAGTGGTTTAAATTTCATCCACCTATTGAAAATTTATTAGAGGAACACATTAAAGTTGATGAGAAAACTATTGTTTACCAGGTTGATCCAGTTGTGCCTACTGCTTATATTGAGAAACCACCCTTTCCTGTTGGGATTAAGGGACATGCTAAAGCTGCAACTATGGATAACAAAAGTCATATTAGGACACCTAAACCTTGTGAACAAATAAAAGTGGAACCTAATATTGCATCGGTTAAAGATATCCTAGCTTATAATATTGATGGACGGGTTATTTACTTATGTGACAAAGCTGCTAGAATTGCAAAACCTGTTAGAAACGACGAGGATGAGCGAGATAAAAATAAACCAGTTATTGGCATGCCTATTGTCTGTGTTAAGATTGGAGATCGTTGTTATCATGGCTTATGTGACATGGGTGCTAGTGTTAGTGATATACCTTTTACCTTATATCAAAAAATTATGAATGAGATAGCACCCTCTCAGATTGAAGATAGTGATGTCACTGTTAAACTTGCAAACAAAGACACTATTTCACCACTTGGGATTGTTTGAGATGTTAAAGTCTTGTGTGGAAAAAATAAGTACCCCACTGATTTCTAAGTACTTGGTTCACAACAAGACAATTTGTGTCCCATTATATTTGGTATACCTTTCTTAAATATTGATAATGCTAAAACTAATTGTGTTACCAAGAAGGTTAAAGTAAGATTTGGTTATGTGTCTCATGAATTTAATATCTCTAAGTTTGGTAGACAACCAAATGAGAAAGAATTATCTAGTAAATATGAAATTATTGGTCTTGGTTCTATTGTTGTTACGCCTACTTATCCATTAGAACAATATCTGCTAGACCATGAAATGATATTTATATGAATGAGAGAAATGAAATAGATGAAATATTCTTTAGACAAACACCTATTCTTAAACACAACTTGCATGTTGACATTTTAGAGGATCCTCCTCCACCTAAAGGAGATCCCATGTTTGAGCTAAATAAATTACCTGATACTTTGAAATATGATTATCTTGATGAAAAGAAGATATATCATGTTATTATTAGTGCTAAACTTTCACAGCATGAAGAAAAGAGGTTACTTAAAACTCTGAGGAAGCACCGAGATGCTATTGGATAACTCTTGGTAATCTTAAGGGCATCGGTCCCACTCTATGTCAGCACAAGATTAATATGGAACCGGATGCTACACGTGTTGTAGATCATCAACGCCGCTTAAATCCTAAGATGAAGGAAGTGGTAAGAACTGAAATAGTAAAGCTTCTCGAGGCAGGTATAATTTATCCTATTGCTGATAGTAGATGGGTCAGTCCTCTTCATTGTGCTCCTAAGAAAGGAGGTATAACTATTGTTCCTAATGATAAAAATAAAATTATCCCATAAACAATTGTATCTGGTTATAGGATGGTAATTTATTTCAGGAAATTAAACAAAGCTGCTTGAAAAGATCATTACCCTTTTCCATTTATTGATCGAATGTTAGAAAGATTATCTAAGCACACACACTTTTGATTTCTGGATGGATATTCTGGTTTTTCTAAAATACGTGTGTCAAAGGAAGACCAAGAGAAAACTACTTTCACATGCCCTTTGGGAACTTATGCTTATAGATGTATGCCTTTTGGTTTATACAATGCACCTGCTACCTTCCAAAGATGTATGACTACTATATTCTCCGACTTTTATGAAAAGATTGTTGAAATATCCATGGATGTTAGTTCCGTTTACGGGACTTCTTTTGATGATTTCTTGAGCAACCTTGATCGAGTTTTGCAGAGATGTGTAAAAACTAATCTTGCCTTGAACTAGGAGAAGTGTCACTTTATGGTGAATGAAAGTATAGTACTTGGGCATAAATTGTATGAACGAGGCATTGAGGTAGACAAAGCTAAAGTTGATGCAATAGAAAAAATGTCGTGTCCCAAAGGTGTTAAAAGTATCAGTAGTTTTCTTGGTCATGCTATTTTTTATAGATGTTTCATTAAAGATTTCTCAAAGATTTCTAGGTCATTAACTAATCTTCTTCAAAAATATATTCCATTTGTTTCTTATGATGATTGTATATAAGCCTTTCAAATACTTAAGAAAGCCTTAATTTTCGCACCTATTGTTCAACCACCTGATTGGAATTTTCCATTTGAAATCATGTGTGATGCTACAGATTATGTTGTAGGTGTTGTTCTAGGGAAAAGAGTAGACAAGAAATTGAATGTTATCCATTATGCTAGTAAAACTCTAGATAGTGCTCCTAAAAATTATGCTACGAGTGAGAAGGAATTTTTAGCAATTGTGTTTGCGTGTGATAAGTTTATACCTTATATTGTCGATTCCAAAGTTACTATTCACACTGATCATGCTGCTATTAAATACCTTATGGAAAAGAAAGATGGTAAGCCTATACTAATTAGGTGGATGCTATTACTTCAAGAGTTTGATTTGCATATTGCTGAAAGAAAGGGAGCTGAAAACCGAGTAGCACATAATTTGTCTAGGATGGAAATTGTTCTTGATGACCAACTACCTATTGATGATAATTTTCCCGATGAGCAATTAGTTGTTATTAATGCTTCATGTGCTACTCCTTGGTATACAGATTATGCTAATTACATTTTTGCTAATTATATACCACCTAGCTTTACATACCAACAAAACAAAAAGTTCTTCTATGATTTAAGACATTACTTTTGGGATGACCCACATCTTTATAAAGAAGGAGTGGCTGGTGTTATTAGATGTTGTGTGCCTGAGCATGAACAGGAATAGATCCTTCAGAAGTGTCATTCTGAAGCTTACGTAGGGCAACACGCTGGTGTGACAGCCCTAGACTAATACTCCAGAAGATTCCTCTTTCATTCCATTGTCACCGTGTTATTATTTGTCTGTCGCATTCGTGAGCCGACCGGCCCAAGAAGGCCCAATGTGAGCCGACTTCCCCAATATTGTAGGATAGACCCCATGATGTTTCGTAAGCCTCATCCTTTGTTTTGTTGTAATATGGTAATTGGAGTTGCTTCGATGTCAAATAGTGATTTCATATCTTTTCTAAGTGGTTCGCTCATATTTTTATGAGAATGCAAATTATTTTGCTCAATCAAGTTGTCTTTTCAATTCTTCTCAACCGGAGTTGTCTTGTCAATTCTTTTTCATCCAGTGTGCTTCTCTTCAAGTCAATTATATCCTTTTCAAGATTTGCAAGATCAATCTCTCATTTCCCTCCGGAGTTCATCTCATATGTCCCAAGTTTTCTTTGTTTTTCCCCGCCCACCCGCCCTTTTCTTTAGTGATTCAATTCTCTTCCAAGTGTCTTCTTTCAAGTGTTGCTTTTGCTATCTTCTCTTCTGTCTCGTATCCGGTGATTCATCGTCAAGATTCTCAGAAGTTTCTTGTTTTCAATCCTTTCAATTATTTCGAGGTTCGCAACCTCGTCAAGTTTTCATTTGTCCGGCTCAATATCTCTCTTCCTAAGCAATTGTTTCAATGGTGGTTTCTTTGAGTGGGCCTATAACCCACAGGTTCTTCCCAGGATCTTACATGGCTCTTCTTATCTTTTCCGGAGATCTCTAATTATTTTCAATTATGATGTAAGTATGAATTTCATCAGTCATATTCCTTCTCCAGGATTGCTTCAAAATTTATTCTCATCATTGGCTCAACCTTTGCATATTCTTTATTCCGGAGTGTCTTAGTCATTCTTGGTGGTGTTCTCTTCATTATTTTCAGCTTGGAAGACCGAAGGAGTATTTCTCTCAAATCTTGGTCCATTTTATTGAAGATTCATCATTTCAGCTTTGTGTTAGCATCTTGAATTGTTCTTGATCATGAGAAATCCCTTTCTTCCTATCCGGTGCATTTCAGATTCATTTCATTCTTGATCCTCCGAAGGCCATCATTTCAGAAGATTTCTTTGTTCTTAGCTTTCAGCTTTCATTCTCAATTCTTCTCAATTGTTGTCTCTTCGTTCGTCTCTCAATTATTCCGTTGCATTGTTGACGTTTTCTTCTAGGTTGATCATGATCTCTTCATTCTTAGGTATCTTCGTTCATTCATGGTATACCCACTCATTTGTGAATTCTTACTGGTGGCTCTTTCAAGACTTCTACAGTTGTACTCCATCTCTCTCTCCCCAATCTTTTTCAAGAAGAATAAGTGGTATGCCAAATATGTTGCTTGTCATCAATTAAACTTGATGAAGGATAAGCATAACATAATAATTATTATTGTTTCATCAAATGATTTCAATTCCTCTTCTTGAGTGGCTCATGATATCAAATTATGTATCCCAAGTGCGTCATCTTTTCTCTTCTGAAGTTCCAAGTTTTTCTTAAGTTTCTCTTTGTTAAGATTCATCTAAATCTTCGCAAGGTCATAATTTAATTCTTTTGAACCATAAATTATTTTCTATCATCCTTTCATTCCGGTGTTCTCCAAGTGGTTCGTCACGGTGATTCATCAAGGTTTCAATTCTACCTCGAAGTGTTCTTCAACATTCTAGTTGGAGAGGCTCAAATATCTTGTGTTTTGCATTGCCAGTGCAATTCTTCTCCCTTATTCTTTGAGTTGGTGTTATAGCATTCTTGTTAGTGGAGGAGTCTTGAAGAGAAGTTGTTTCAAGGATTAAATATGTAAACCCACCAAATTCTTTGATCATGAGAATTTTGAACCATGGTTTCTTCATTGAGCTATCCTGGTTTAGATTTCACCAAAAGCTTTTTTCTAAGGATTGCTACTATTATGGTGATTATCATTGATCCAAGTTCTTAATGCATCCTCTTAGTGTAAGAAGTTGTGCATATCTTGTTGCTCCCAATCTCTGCTTCTGTTAGTGGCTGGTTGTCACCTCATAATTGTCGAGATGGTTTTCATAAGTCCACTAGAAGCTTGTTGTTTCCGTTGTTGGGTTGCCAACAACTCCATTCAATTCTTCTTGCAAGGCTGCTTGTCAAATTCTATTGTGATGGAAATTGTCATTTTCTTCTTCATTCTATTCTTCTCAAAGATCTAGTTTATATTCTCTTGTTCATGAGTTGTGGTGATGTTGCTCTCTTCAATCTATCATCTTGTTCTGTCAAGATCATGTTCTCTCCTTGCTGTCAATTTAGTTAGTTTGATGTGAATCTTCTCAAGATCTTTTCATCCTATAAAAATTTTGCCCTCTTTCTTACCGAAGTGTTGCCAAAATTTTGTGTGAATTCTTGCTAGTTTCTCATATCAGTCTTCATCTCTTTGCAACCTTCAAGGATCATTGGTTTCAGTCGTTTGTCAATGAAGCGACTAAGTTTTATCTCTTGCTCTTTCTCGTCCTCTTCCCCTCTTCATTCTTAGATCTCGGGGCGAGATCTCTTGTTAGTGTAGGAGAGTTGTGACAGCCCGAGACCAATGCTCCAGAAGATTCCCCTTTTATTCCATTGTCGTCATGTTATTATTTGTGTGTCGCATTCATCATTGCATCATCTGCATTGCATTGGCACTCTGTTGTCGCCAGTTTTCAAAACATGCATCCATTATTAGTTGTCGGTTCGCTCCGTTTTCGTCGTAGACTGTTTTAAGACCAAGCACACATGCACGCGCCCGCGGCACCGTTAAAGATCTTGTTTTTAAAAGTGTGTATAAAACATTCACGGATTGGGTTGACATTTGGCATGCGGTCTTATATAGTGTAGGTAGGCCGCCTCCCAAATTTTGTCGCAATCAGAGTTCGTTTGATACTCGTACCGTTAAATATATAGCAGCACTATAGCCGGTTTAATTGTCGGACGTTTTCGGTATTTCAAAATCATGTCACGGGCCGCAAACTCCCCTCTCTTCTCTGCCCATGGACCTCTACACAACCACCTAGCGCACCAACCTAAACCCCGCGATCAGAGCCATCGGATCACGATCGGAGGGCTCTGAGAACCCCCAAAACCCAAACCCTAGCTACCCCGGCTATAAAAGTAAGGCTATCCCTTCCTAAAATGGCTCGCTCTATCCTCTCCATCATTTTCTGTGCCGGCCCCGTCCCCCGCCGCCACTTGCCGCCGCCAGATCAACCCATTGCCGCCGCAGCCGCCAGCCTCCTCCCACCTCACGGTCATGGCCCGTCAAGCCCAAACGAGGCCCGACCTAGGCCCGGAACCCCGAGCCACCGCTACCCTCAAGCGGGAGCTCCCCCTTGGCGCCTGAGGAGCTCGAGCCCCGTGTACTCGCCCCTCGTCGGACCTCCGTCGAGCCCCGCCTCGAGCCTCCGTCGCTGGCGAACTCCGAGGTCGGACCCCGCTCTCCCTCGCCCTTCTCCTGCCCTCGAGTTACCCTCCTCTTCCCCTAACCTCCCTCTCCCTCTCTGATCTGTGGACAGGAACCCCATGGGCGTAGTCGAGCCGCCGCGTCGCCCGTTGTTAGCCGGAATTGGAGCAGCCCCGACCGGATGTGCGTCCCAAGCCCCTAGATCTACCTGTTCCCGGCGATTCTCGCCCGCACCGCCGCGCCATGGCTAGCGCCACCGTCGCTGTTCTCTTCTCGGGCACGAGCAGGAGGACGAGCCGGCCTCGCTCACCCCGCTCCTAGGCTACGCGCATCACCCGTGGGCCACAGCCTCGCCCGGCATCTCATCTGCCTGCCCCGGCCTCCTCTCCAGTGCTCCAGCCGGCCTCTCTTCCACCGACCGGCCCAAGAAGGCCCAAGGTGAGCCGACCCCCCCTCGAGCCCCTCTATTTTTCACCCGAGCATTGTTTACTTGTCATGCGCCCAGATTCGGCCCGTGTAGGTTTTTTTAGGTCTTGCGAATTTATTAATTTCAGAAAAACACATATTTTTAAAACGACGTAGTTTTTAAACCGTGCGTCGGATCGCGGCATGTTATATATGTAAAACGTGTAGAATTTTGCATAGAATAATATTTTTCAACTCTCATGCATATTTAGAACTGTTTAACATGATGTTTGCATTGGTTTGCGTGTCGACGTCATAGAAACAGTTTAGTTCGTAGTTATTTAACCGTAGCTCCTTTGGAGATGAGCCATATATTTAAATGGACTAGAACGACGAGTTGAATCACGTGAACCACATTGTTTTGCCTTTTAACAAACATAAAATGTGTTTAGGACATATCTGAACACAATACAAAGTTAATGAGTGGGGTCATTTCGGAGATGCTATAATTTATTTCGGGCCTCATTTAAAATGCCTAGATAGGTAGTTTAATTGTGGTTCACCCCCTTGCCATATTTAACAACATTTAATATTGTCGTGTACATAAATGGGAGTGAACTAAATAAATCGTATGTGGAGTTTTGTCAATATGCAACTCGTTGCATATTGAGCTTCACTTAATGTGTAGTGTTTAATTGTTGTGAGTTGTCATGCCTTGCCTTGCATAATTGAATTGGACATGCATCATATTAGGGTATGCATCATATCGTGCTTGTGTCATGGTGAATACCGTTTGTTGATTCTTGTTTCTCATTGTCTTCGTCTCAATAGAGTTCCGCAAGCGTGTCAGAATGTGAGGACCCATTTGACTACGTTAGTTCGTCTGCTTCACGGAGTCGTTCTTCTTCCAAGCGTGATCTCGGGCGAGATGATCATTTCCCTCGATGCCATTACTATCATTGCCATGCTAATTGTTTTGTTTCTATCATTTTGTCTTGCTACCTACCACCTGTTAAATATCATTGTCCCAACATTGCCATGAAAACCTTCAAGCTATCTACAACCTAACAAACCACTGATTAGCTAGGTTACCACTTGCTTAACCATTGGAAAGCGTTGCTAGTTGCAGGTGCAGTTGCTTCCATGTGATAACATGGGTTCTTTGTTATATCACCATATAATTGCTAATTAATTTAATGCACATATATACTTGGTAAAAGGTGGAAGTCTCGTCCTTTCTAGCCTGGTGTTTTGTTCCATCTTTGTCGCCTTAGTTTCGGCTACCGGTGTTATATTCCATAATTGAGTGCCCCTAACACGATCGGGGTTGTTATGTGGACCACCTTGATTATTCGTCTTAGTTAAAGCTTGTGTGGCAAGGCCCAACTTTGGTATTACATTTGCCTAATAACTAATAAATAGCATAGGGACCCGACGGCACCCGCGGATAATTAAGCAACCCCCGGGCTAGTGCTCCTCATGTGTGTTGGTCCAAAAAGGTCAGACTGCGGGGCCACCACGGGGCAACTCAAGGTTTGGTTTTACTCATAGGCTTTCTCATCCGGTCGTTTCCTGAGAACGAGATACGCGGCTCCTATCGGGTTCGTCGACACGTCAGGCGGCCTTGCTCGATTAGTTTTACCTTTGACGAAATATCTTGTGCATCGGGATTCCGGTGATGCTTTGGGTTATCTCACAGTTGAGGTTTTCCACTAAGGAATCCGAGGAAATCACGAGTTCTGTGATCGAGGCTTTCTATGCGTCTTGTGGTTATTTGTGATGGACTGGTTGTAGCACCCGTGCAGGGCTAAATCTTTCGGAAAGCCGTGCCTGAGGCTTTCTAGATAACTTGAAGTTAACTTAATTAAAACTTGCCAACTAAGTGTGTAACCGTGATTGTCTCTTTCATGACCTCCTTCTCCGATCGAGAACACGATTGGGTTATGTCTGGCATAGTAGGTGTTCAGGATCATTCATTTGATCATCAATAGTTCACGTCCGCTCTGCATAGATCATCCCCTTCTCTTATTCTTGTACTCGTAAGTTAGCCACCTCAAATAAATGCTTAGTCGCTTGCTGCAGCCTCACCAGTTAACCACACCTCGCCCGTTAAGCTTTGCTAGTCTTGATACCTTTGGAAATGAGATTGCTCAGTTCCAGTGGCTCACAGATTACTACAACACCAGTTGCAGGTACAGGTAAAGTGATTTTATGACGTGAGCGCGATGTTTGTGCTTTTGGAGTTTCTTCTTCTTCATCATCATCGATCTAGGATGGGTTCCAGGCCGGCAGCCTGGGATAGAAAGGATGGACGTCGTTCTTTTATCATTTGTTTTCATTCGTAGTCCGACCCTGCTCTTCTTCATGATGAGTGTATATTGTTGTATTGATGTGATATTGATGTAGCTTGTGGCGAGTGTAAGCCAACTCCTTATGCTCATATTTTCAGTAAATGTACTTGTAATGATATCCATTCTTGCGAAACGACGAGATGCGTTTCTATACCTGTCGAGGTCCTGGCGCCAAAATAAGGATAGGGCCGCATCTTTTGAGTTATAGCTGGTGACAGAACTGCACACAAGGTATTACAATCTGGTTTTTTGTCCTACTCTTTTCAAATATGCTCGTAAGTATGTCCTCTCCTATGATGAATGTCAAAGAATTGGTAACATTGGTAGACGTCGGGAAATGCCTATGAATCATTCACTCGCTATTGAACCATTTGATATTTGGGGTTTTGATTATATGGGACCTTTTCCTTCTTCTAATGGGTATACTCTTATTTTAGTTGCCCGTGATTATGTTACGAAATGGGTAGAAGCTATTCCAACTAGTAGTGTTGATCACAATACTTCTATTAAAATGCTTAAAGATGTTATTTTCCCAAGGTTTGTAGTCCCTGGATATTTATTGACTCGTGGTGGTTCACATTTTATTCATGGTGCTTTCCGTAAACTTCTAGATAAATATGATGTTAACCATAGAATTGCATCACCTTATCATCCTCAGTCTAGTGGTCAAGCTGAGTTGACTAACCGAGAAATAAAGTTCATCTTGCAAAAGACTCTTAATAGATCTAGAAAGAATTAGTCTAAGAAACTTGATGATGATTTATGGGCTTGTAGAAACGCTTATAAAAATCCTATGGGAATGTCCCCATATAAAATGGTCTATGGAAAAGAATATATTTTACCTCTTGAGTTAGAATATAAGTCTTATTGGGCAATCAAAGAACTTAATTATGATTTCAAACTTGCTGGTGAAAAGACGTTATTTGATATTAGATCATTAGATGAATGGAGGACACAATCTTATGAAATTCCAAGTTGTTTAAATAAAAAGTAAAAAGATGGCATGACAAGAAAATCCAAAAATGAGAATTCTATGTAGGTGACCTTGTACTTTTGTACAATTCTCGTTTCAGATTTTTTGCATGTAAGCTTCTCTCCAAATGGGAAGGAACTTATATCATCGAAGAAGTTTATTGCTCCCGTTCTATCATGATCAATGTCGGGACCCCGATCCTAGGTCATAAGAACCCAGCCTGTAACACATCACATCACTTTGCGGCCTCACGCATGGTAAACTCCACGGCTGCCACCTTACCTTGGCCGGGACCATTTGCGTCTTTTGGCTCACGTATATGAATGTGTCGCTAGCGTTCAAACGACAAGAACCTGGGTCGACATGACTAGTTATAAACCCAAGCGGTACATCCGTATAGGGACAAGCATACATAACCCAGCAAAGCAGGTGTCGGTCATCAGCGTGTGTAGACGAGTCGTAGCAAGCTACAAGGACTCCATTACACCGCGTGACATTTCCCCGAGGGGACAGACACAACAGCAAAGAAGGATAGATGCCGGTCAATCAATGTGTTCCGAGCAGTAGCAAGCTACCAAGGCCCGATGGAAACACAAAGAGGCATTTCTGTGTAAAGAGTACTACTAAAGGCACACAACTAGGTGTCGAATCCCACATATATAATGCATTTCATAACATACACACAATATGCACGATATGTGTAGATACAACATGGCATCACAACATAACTCTATGACTCAAGCTTTTATTAAGGACTCATAAGAATCAACATAGTGTGATATTACAAACAGGGGTCTCGTGACCCGGCACTCAAGTCATACAAACAACAAGCGGAAGCAAATCATGTCTCGGTACAAACATCTACTAAAAGTGGCTGGAAGAGCCTGAAAGCTACTACGACCCTACCAAAGGAGCCAGACCTCTGTCCGGGATTCCCAAGCTATTCCGGTCAACATCGAACACATCGCGTAGAACCTTTTAATGAGTCTAAGTCTTCTCTGCAAAAACATAAATAAAGCAACCGTGAGTACAAAGGTACTCAGCAAGTCTTACATCAGAACTATCTACATATGCATCATGTTTCAATTAAAGGATTGTGGGGTTTGATTGCAGCAAGACAGCTTTGACTCTTGGCTAACCTGTACTACGACTACAGGTTCTTTCTTTGAGGTGGGATAGCGCACACAATTCCACATATTCACTAATTCAATACACCACTATGGATCCACTCTCGTCTCCCTACGAGAAGGCCTTCCATGGCACTCACACTTATCTTGCATGTTTTAGAGTATCCATTTAACTTGTCTATGTACCACGTAATGCTTCCAAGTAGTCCATATCCGAGGACGCAGCTATTCGAACAGATTGATTCACCCTGTAGGGGTATACTTCTTCACACATGATCTCACCACTTAGCACCATATGCATGTCATACATCTCGACAACCTTCAAGCGGAAGCACTGGCGTGGGTGTCGGCCACGACCGTTAACCACACAAGACCCTAGTCCAGGTTTATCGCCTATTTGAGACTGAACCCGCAAGGAAGTCTAGTCACGTTTTAGTATTTTGATACATCCATTTCTAAACAAACCTAAGACAAGAATTTTGGTACGGAGGGAGTATATGTTAGTATTTTTGCTTCTTCTTCTAACTTTCTTAATTACTCCCATTTTTGCATATTTGAGTCATTTCATGGAAGCTGGCATTGATGGACTGTTTGTGTTTAGTTTTTTTCATTTGTATTGACAAAGAATGTAAAATTTATGTATGTATATATGGATGAACTATGTGAGACTATGTATTGTGCTAGCCTATGTTTTCTCTAGCTTGTTAAACATTTCATGATGATGTTGGAAATGTATATGATGTGAAATATATGTGTTGAAATGTCTGAAATTATATATGTGTGTGTGTGTGTTAAGAAAATGAAGGGAAATAAAAGAAAACAGATAAAAAAAGGAGCAATACATGCACTTTGCCATCTGCCAGCACATGGCAAAGCGCTTTGCCATCAGCCAGCAGACGGCACAGGGTTGCCCCATGGCATACGGCAAAGTGTCACCCCACGGTAGACGGCAAAGGGTCGCCGCCATTTGCCATCAGCCAGCAGACGACAAAGGGTCGCCTCATGGCAGACGGCAAAGACCCCCCGTGCGGCAGAAAAGCAAAGGTAAAGACCCCTCATGGCAGACGACAAAGACTAAAAAGCAAAGGTAAAGGATAGCGCGCAACTCCCCTATCTTGAAGACTGGAGTCCCCGGCAATGGCGCCAGAAAACTTTGCGTGATGACGAGATGATTTATATACTTCTCGCTCCTCGTTGGTTCCAAGTGGAAGGTTGAGATGTAGTCAACATCAAGTTCTCCCTCACACGAAGACTGTAAGGTTTATCGAACTAGGAGGACTCCTAGGATCAACAAGTAGGTGTCTTCTACCCTGGCGCTAGCAGAAGACGTGGACCTGCACACACAACAAATAACTTCGCTCCCAACGAGTATAGAGAGGTTGTCAATCTCACCGGCCTTGTAGTTTGCAAAGTATCAAAACACAAGCGGGAAAAGTAATAGTAATTGCAACGGAAAAGTAAATGAAAGTGGTAAATTGTGGAGGTGTAAACAATGATGGTGATATGGACCAGAGTCACATGATGTTCACTAGTGATGTCTCTCTCCCAAAAGACGATAAACAACTATGCCTGGGTAAACAAATCACAGTTGGGCAATTGACAAAATTATGAATGCACCGCGATGCTAATTATGCTACTTGATAGTTAGAGGTTCAATAGTAATAGGAAGTATGCCAAGACAAGTAGACCGTTTATTCATCAACATCTAGTTACTAATCATCCACCTTGATATATCTATCCAGAATATCTCGTCGGTATTAAGTTGCGAGCCCCATCCAAAGTATAAACTCAAAGCAACGGACAACTGCATTAATGAACTATGCATAAGGTAAACAATCCTTGCAACCATGGTCACAAGCACCGTTGTTTTCTCCGTGGTGGCAATAGCACATCCCCTAGTCTCATGTTTCTGTCACTCAAGCTAGACATCGAGGGGCATGAACCCACAATCATGCATAACGCTCCCTCTTGGAGTTACAATCCACTACTCGGACAAAGCAATAAATAGCAACGGACAACATGCAAGAATCACTAAGGAACATAATATAAAAGGATAATCAAATATGTAACTCATAACAATCTTTTTCTTTTTATTCTTTCTGTTTGATATTTATGACATTTCTTTTATTTGTTTTGGCTCCAACTAATTCAAAGAAAATAGCTAAACAACTCTAGGGTGTTATTTGGAATATTTCCAACCTCATGTGAAGTTTTCAACATTTTATAAAACTAGGAAGTATTTGAAATCATTAATTAATTGATTTCAGTGGCTTTTGAGTTTAAAATAAAATGCTGAAAGTATTTTGAAAATATATATCACCCCTGATATTTTCTTTCCAACATTTATCAAAATGATGGACTTTTATGAAAACCATTTTGGTTCATTGATTTGTCACCACTTTTGAATTGTTTTGCAGATAGAGTTGCTAGGGTTTTGTTTTGAACATGGAGTAGCTAGGATTTCTCTCTTGTTGAACCTATTTGGATGTTGTTTGGTGTTAGGGTTGGTCATCCCCATTTGTAGATCATCCAAATTTGAATTAAATTGATTTGAATGCATTCATGAATGCTTACTGATGCAACTAACTACAAGCTATAATCTAGGGCTGTGACAACTCACCCCCACTAAACTAGAATCTCGTCCCGAGATTCATGCTTAGTCGGGAAGAGGAAGAGGGGACACTAAACTATCACAATCTTGACGATCCATTTGCTCCTCTCGAGGACATTGATTCATCACACCATGTTGATCTTGACATCTTTGTCCTTGAGGTCTTCATCTAGCTTGATGACAAAAGAACAGGGAGACTACACAAGATTCGATCTCCTCAAAGATCGAGCAACTCAAGATCAACTCATAGAATGAGACGTAGGAACGTCCCTTGAGCTGAGACACAACACACATAACACGGATGAGGAAATGAGACATATGACAGAGGTTCAATTGGTAGGCAACAAATCCAGGCTTAAAACAGATGGTGGCGAGGTTTCAAAGTAGCGAGGATTAAGTTACCCTTCATACCACAATGGGGCACCTTAGGAAGGTGACTCTTAGAGTTATTCCCCTTAAGTGGCAAAAAGAATTACTTTTGATCCTAAGATCATTGAAACTCTTCATACCGGAGTAAGGCAATTCACAAATGATTGTTTGAAGGATTATGAAAGAATGGCATACTCAGGTTGGAAAGAAACTAGGGTTATAGAACAACTCAGCGAACGGAAGGCACATTCCAACTATTACCGAGGATATAACCTAGTGTCTGAGCGTGCTCTCAAGAACTTGAGCATTTCCATATTCATCAAATTTTTACCAATATCTGTGCCAAGATCTTGGTGACACAACATACTACTATGATGAACGGTGATGGAGGATGCAGATGCAAAGGAAGACAACACTTCCTTAGATTTCACCTTAGTTGTGCCAAGGGAACGAAATCTGGTTGATCGACCGAGTGACATTTAGCACTCCGCTTATAATGTTCTCCTTGATGTAATAACACAACCAAATTATAGATCATGCTTGATATCTAGCACATCAAGTATAGGTCAGAATTCGGAGCATCAAAGGGAGTCCATGAGGAACAACTTCCAAAATAAATCATACAAAACCTCACGGGAGATGGCTAAGATTGCTGATACAAGATATTATAATATCAAGTCTTCCGGCTAGATGTGTTAGCCATTACATCACTTTACCGGGTTACATGGAGACCAATATTATAATTCTTGGGGAAAGTTCCAACCATTATAACTGCCAGAGATTCAGCTCCAGTTGGTGCCACGATGCTTCAGACTCAGCATGTCCAAAAAGAAAGTTTGCAACACAAATCGACGAGATAACGTTGCGTGATTCTCAGGAAATGAACTACGGAGGACAACTCCAAAACATGAGCTAGATCGCAAGACCCACGTGAACACTCTGCCCAAGACAATGATGAGCACATGAAAAAGTCTTACAACAAAACACTACCGAGTTCTGATTTGGGAACCATCATTGCGGATATCGAAGCCATGTGCAACTCCGTCTGGGCAGGAATAACACCTAACTTCTTATTCTTGAACAAATCAATCAGTGGCTTGGTGTGCTAGGAGATACATATGGAATGGAGGTAGCTAATCTCTCAGACCATAGAATACTTCGCATGTGCATGACTGACTTCAGATGATCCGAAGAAAACAAATTAACTTTTCTCGAATTCACGGCGACAACTTGCATCAGATGCATATGAATTAGAGGAAGTCACTTCTTACACCTAACATATACCTCGTGCTCGAGACACGAAGACAATGTCTACAAAGTTTCCAGCACTAGCTTAATGTCCAACATAGATCATGGAACAAATGAGAATGTTGTCGATGGGCTCAACAACAATTCATCAAGATACCCATATAAATGGATTTCCACAACTATGTGAGCAAGATAATAGCATTGGTCATATCAAAGAATACAATAGTGTAGGCTCTAGGAAATCCATGAGTAAGTCACCGTTACTACAATCTTTCGTTCTGAGTTTGATTTGACAGTAGCCCATGCTCAAATCAAAATTGAACAAGATAATATATGCAACAATTGATCACACGAATCAACCGATGAAAATATCATCTTTCTTCAGACTCACACAATAGGAAAAATATCCTTTTTAAATGAGCTAAGTTTAGGCGAAGCTTTTATCTTCCAACTCTCCAAGTTGTTGTTTAGCTTAACCAACTAGCTTGGGGAATCCAATACGGATTCTTGGAGAAGGGGTTGGTTTATAGAAAAACCAACTTGATCACGAGCTCTATCATAACAGTCAGGTAACAACCTGGTAATACTTCCGAGAAGATATTCAAAAAATCACGAACCACTGATATATTATTAAGCTCGGGAACAATCTCGCTTTTCAGGGCATGATGATGTGTTCAATATAGCGAGGGATTGACACAATCCTAACCCATTGATCGAAAAAGTGCACAATAAAACATGGACTAGGTAGCACGCTCAATCTTAGGATGACGATTCAATCACCATCACCATATAAGAGTGAATTTATTGTCCTTTAACTACTAAACAATGTCATTGCTAGGAGTATTGATTTCACACATCATGGTTCACTTGTCGATATTCCGCTTACAACCAATAGGAAAACCGAGGGATGAACAATGATAGCGAGAAGTATCACTACATCAAGAGTTCCTAAGAGATGGTGCAATTCTCACGCCATTCTTGACAAAAAGAGGGTAATACTCCAAGATAGAACAGAACAAAAGCTGGTTTAGCATTTCGATCTGCGGAATACAACTACTTTGACCCAATCCAAGAAATGGATGAGGTACTGGAGTTTGCTTCTCCCAGTCATTCGAGAATAGAACAACTTGACAGACCACGAAATAAAAGACATTAATGACACGAATGCACAACTATTCTTGACTATCCTCTCATGGATGAAGGTCGGAATACAACTAGATAGTGCCAACTCAAGAGCACATGGTTTCTTGAGTTGTGGATGCATGGATTAGCATGTCGAATGGGTTCAACATAATTCTTCCAGGTAATCCGTCCAGAAGGGCGAAGTAGGCAGAATCACAATATGGAGTAGAGAACTCATCACGAGCACTCTTGTTATGATCTTTAGTTCACGGAGAACTTCTGCCAAAGATGATTCATGGTGTTGGAAAAATGATATACCATGAACTTTGGGAGCTACAACAAGGTTACTAATCATTCCAAAGGAACTAGCAACACTGTCAACAGAGATGAGCGGAATGATCCTTGGATTCAATGACCCAGAATAGAATACCTAAAAACTAAATAACATCACGAGATGTTTTCGAAAATGATGGCCAGAACTATCACACTAGAAGACATAGCACACATCTAGACTATTGGGTAGTTTTTGGAGTAACATGTTTTCCTAATACTTCAAAAAAACGTCGAGGTAATAGAGTACCTCAACACAATTATTAGTGTGCTTTGTCCGGCCAAAAGACATTGGGAAAAAAAGGAATTTGCAATCGCATCAGACTATTTGGGAACTTTGGAAAATTCGGACAGCATAACGGTTGTACGGGCATGAAATATGAGGCAACCTGCAAGAAAACTAACAACATAACAATTGAATTCTTATGGAGACACTGATCCAGGAAGACAACAACTTTTCTATAAGTCTCCACCATAGTAACTCGTCATCCTAATGAATAGATGAGAAAGCCTAATTCTTAAACCCCGTAGTATAAAGAAGAGGGTGACACAGAATAAGAACGACATTAGGAAAGGAGTAAAAAGAGCATTACGTTCCCTTCCACAAACAATTCCCTTATATAACTAAAGAGTTGCTAGACTCAACATCGACCAGTTTGGCTTGGTTATCCTACAGGCAGTCAAGCTCTGATACCAAAGCTGTCGGGACCCCGATCCTAGGTCATAAGAACCCAGCCTGTAACACATCACATCACTTTGCGGCCTCATGCACGGTAAACTCCACGGCTGCCACCTTACCTTGGTGAGGACCGTTTGCATCTTTTGGCTCACGTATATGAATGTGTCGCTAGCATTCAAACGACAAGAACCTGGGTCGACATGACTAGTTATAAACCCAAGCGGTACATCCGTACAAGGACAGGCATGCATAACCCAGCAAAGCAGGTGTCGGTCATCAGCGTGTGTAGACGAGTCGTAGCAAGCTACAAGGACTCCATTACACTGCGTAACATTTCCCCGAGGGGACACACACAGAAGCAAAGAAGGATACATGTCGGTCAATCAATGTGTTCCGAGCAGTAGCAAGCTACCAAGGCCCGATGGAAACACAAAGAGGCATTTCCCTGTAAAGAGTACTACTAAAGGCACACAACTAGGTGTCGAATCCCACATATATAATGCATTTCATAACATACACACAATATGCACGATATGTGTAGATACAACATGGCATCACAACATAACTCTATGACTCAAGCTTTTATTAAGGACTCATAAGAATCAACATAGTGTGATATTACAAACAGGGGTCTCGTGACCCGACACTCAAGTCATACAAATAACAAGCGGAAGCAAATCATCTCTGGGTACAGACATCTACTAAAAGTGGCTGGAAGAGCCTGAAAGCTACTATGACCCTACCAAAGGAGCCAGACCTCTGTCCGGGATTCCCAAGCTATTCCGGTCAACATCGAACACATCGTGTAGAACCTTTTAATGAGTCTAAGTCTTCTCTGCAAAACATAAATAAAGCAACTGTGAGTACAAAGGTACTCAGAAAGTCTTACATCAGAACTATCTACATATGCATCATGTTTCAATTAAAGGATTGTGGGGTTTGATTGCAGCAAGCCAGCTTTGACTCTTGGCTAACCTGTACTACGACTACAGGTTCTTTCTTTGAGGTGGGATAGCGCACATGAGTCCACATATTCAGCAATTCAATACACCACTATGGATCCACTCTCGTCTCCCTACGAGAAGGCCTTCCATAGCACTCACACTTATCTTGCATGTTTTAGAGTATCCATTTAACTTGTCTATGTACCACGTAATGCTTCCAAGTAGTCCATATCCGAGGACGCGGCTATTCAAACAGATTGATTCACCCTGTAGGGGTATACTTCTTCACACATGCTCTCACCACTTAGCACCATATGCATGTCATACATCTCGGCAACCTTCAAGTGGAAGCACTGGCGTGGGTGTCGGCCACGACCGTTAACCACACAAGACCCTAGTCCAGGTTTATCGCCTATTTGAGACTGAACCGGCAAGGAAGTCCGGCCGAGGTTTCCTCTACGGCCCCAAACGATGTGCGTAGGGTTCCCAAGCCCACCATCCGGGTGCCACTTGGTACACCGTGCCACTGTGTATCTACCGCAGAGAAGCCTACCCCGTCGGGCAGAGCTAAACACGGCCGCCAACACTTTTCCTACAAACACCAGAAACTAATTGTAACTCCTAGACAGGGATCTAGGCAATTAATAAGCCGAGCGGGGTCATATTTCATGGCCCAATGCATGGTAGTATCTTGTCTTGGATAACATACACAGAACTCAGTTCTTAAGGACGGTCCCAATGAGACAACCCACCATGTACTCCTACATGGCCTCTCATCGCTACCTTTACCAAATCGGATTCACACTTTTACTCTCACACTGCAGTACATGAACACAACCATTCCGATTCATCATCCAGATGGGTCAGACCCAACACGACTCTAATCATAGCAGGCATTGTAAACAAGCATGGATGAGTAAGCACAACAAGGCTCAAGCAGTTGCTACTCATGCTAAGTGGTTTCAACTATTTACTGTCACAAAATCAGGTCATGCAGAGGAATGGGTTCATCTACCGATCACATGTACAGTTGAATCGTGATTGTCCTAATACAGTAAAAGAGAGCAGGAGCGAGAGAGTGGGTTTATGTCAATATGCTTAAGGGGGTTTGCTTGCCTGACACGTCTGAAGATAGCAATGAGTCTTCATCAATGTCAGCGATCACATCGTCGGAAACATCGTCTACCGAGAGGGAACAACACCGGCAAACAAGAAAGAACAACAATTACTTCACGGAAATGCAACACTATGATGCATGCTCAAGACATGAAATGAAAGGTGGCAGGGGTAATGTGGCTATCATTTCTTAAGTTGAAGTTGGATTTGAATTTGAATTCAAATATCACTTCAACAAGGTATTTTCCGGATACCCTTTTAATTGATTCGACCTGATGCTCAGGTAAACTTGTTTTAACATGCATGAAGATGGCATATTGGGGTGCTGAGTTTTGCTAGCTCAATGTTTGAATATAGTAATTGAAGTGGAATTCAAATAGGAATCAAATTCCAACTCCAAACTATTTATTAAATTTATCCTATTCACCATTTTGCCTATTTGGTGATGTTAACTTTTTCAAACATGCATGAAAATGCCATAATCAGAATCTTTGGATTTTTCTGATCCTTTTTCATATATAAATTATTTTCATTGGACTTACAGATTATTTTCTATAATTTTTAGAAGTTTTAGGCATTTTCTCGAATTAAATTAAATCAGAAAAGCTACTATTGTGTCAGCACTGCGTCGGAATTGCGTCAGCAGTCAACTGGCCTGGGTCAGGTCAAACCTGACCAGTGGGGTCCACTGGTCAGTGACCAGGGGCTAATCCCCGAGTTGACCAGCCCCTAACTGGGGTTTGACCCACCCTGGGGCCCACTGTCAGCGGCTAGGGGTGGTGGTTAGTACTGGCTAATGACTGGCCACGTTGGCCCCCACCGGAATGTGGTCAGCGGTGACCAAAACCGCAGCGGAGGGCTCGCCGGAGTTGGCCTAAAACACGCTACAGGGCACCAAATCGGGGGCAGTCTGCGGCTACGCGAAGCTGGCGAAGCGGCTCATCTTCGAGGGGTAGCACGAGGGACTCAGGGTGGCCGAAGAGGCGCCGGCGACGAGCCGAAGCGGCGGACGGAGCTTGGCCTTGTGCGGGTGATGGTTGCAGGGCACGGGAAGGGCGGCTGACGGGCTCAAAGCCCTCCTGGCGGCTCAAGGAGCTCGATCCCAAGCTCGAGCGCGTGGATGGGGTACCACAGCGATGACGACGACATGGCCGGCGGCGAGGAGCTCTCGGCCTTGGTGGGGAACGGGGCTACAGTGCACGGGAGAGCGTGGAAGGAGAGGGGAAAGGAGCAGGAGCTCACGGGGATTCCATTTTTGGCATCGGGGAGGTCGGACAGGCCTGGTGGCAGCAGATCGACGGCGGCGGATCTCGGTGACCGGAGATGAAGACGACGACGATGGCAGCGCCAGGGGGGCTCCGGCTTCGATTCCTGAGGCGGGGAGGACCGGGACGTCGCGGCTGATCTCCTGAGATTCTCGGAGAGGCGAGGGAAGGTCGGGGCTGCGTGGACAGTGGCGGCCTACTCGAGCCAAGCCCGGCCATGGCGAGGGGGAGACGATGCTGCGCGAGGGAAGAAGAGAGAGGGGGGAAATGGTCCAGGGGCTCATCCACATCGTCTCAGGCGCGAGATAGGGATGGACGAGGCGCCTCCAGCATGAAGCAGAAGGTGGAGGTCGGCAAACGTGCGGGCGACACCTCACGTGCACACTGGCGGGAGGAGGAAGATGACCTCCTCGCCCTTGGTGGGCTGGGCCGGCCAGGAGCGCAGGATAGGTAAGATTTTTATCTTTTTCTTTTTATTCTTTCTGTTTGATATTTCTGACATTTCTTTTATTTGTTTCGGCTCCAACTAATTCAAAGAAAATAGCTAAACAACTCTGGGGTGTTATTTGGAATATTTCCAACCCCATGTGAAGTTTTCAACATTTTATAAAACTAGGAAGTATTTGAAATCAATTAATTAATTGATTTCAGTGGCTTTTGAGTTTGAAATAAAATGCTGAAAGTATTTTGAAAATATATATCACCCTTGATATTTTCTTTCCAACATTTATCAAAATGATGGACTTTTATGAAAACCATTTTGGTTCATTGATTTGTCACCACTTTTGAATTGTTTTGCATATAGAGTTGCTAGGGTTTTGTTTTGAATATGGAGTAGCTAGGATTTCTCTCTTGTTGAACCTATTTGGATGTTGTTTGGTGTTAGGGTTTGGTCATCCCCATTTCTAGATCATCCAAATTTGAATTAAATTGATTTGAATGCATTCATGAATGCTTACAGATGCAACTAACTACAAGCTATAATCTAGGGTTGTGACAATCAACAACTCCGTGGGCATAAATACGAGAGTGGTAAATGGGCAAAGAATTAAACAATACATCTCACGTATACCCATTAATGTTGAAACTAATATTATTCAAGTGATGACATTCGAAGAACACATAAGAGAGACCTTCCGGAACACTCCAGAAAGCTGAAAATGGGTAGGTATGTGAAATAGTAAGTAAACCGACTCCAAAATTGCCATAAAAATATTTTCTATTGGTTTTGGTTTTTTAGAAAAATTAAAAAAATAAAAACCAACCACGAGGGACTCCCAAGCAAACAACCCCCCCCCCCCCCCCGAGCGCGCCCTGATGGCTTGGGAGCACCTTGTGTGCCTCCCGGACTCTGTTTTCCTTCTGGACACATATTATGACCTAGAAAAATTCATTAACTTCCGTCTGTTTTGACCACGGCATCGCAAGTTTGTCCTATGTTCTTGTTCCGGGATGTTCTTCCTAACAGATTCGAGGCAATATGTCATCACAAGATTTGGAGGGAGAAAGCTACGTTTCAGATCTCATTGCCAATCCCCAGTTTTATGGGGATGTTGATCCTTATGGGTGGTCAACGGAGGAAGATGTGGAGGCTGACTTCAAAATAATTGAGCCTTGAATTGATGATGAAGAAGAAGTACCTCTGCCTCAACCTGGAGATATGCATGTGGATTCAAAAAGTAAAGCTTACCAAACAACGTTCCACCTTCCAATACATGATTTACCCCTTATCATCGTACACACGTAGACACTATCGCTGCCTCATCTAGAAAAACACATCCATTGATGGAAGGAGCAATGATCGTCACCAACAAACTTAGTAAGGTGAATTTAGACCTTAAGAAATAAGTTGGCAAACTTAATGAGGAGATTTTTATCCTCAAGAGCATCATCGCTAAAAGGATTTCATCATCACCCAAGAAGGACACCTGAGTACATGGGTATGGGCACCACCCTTAACTTGTTTCAAGCTTGGGGGAGGTGCCCCGTTATCGTATCACCATCGCTTTCACCATTATCATCTATTTTAGTTCGATCTTTAGTTATGTCATAATTTAGAGAAATAAAATTCCAGTATTGTTTTGCTTAGAGTGTTTGCTTTGAGATCTATCTATCCTTGTAATCAAGTGTGAGAGTTATATACTAAAGATTAGTTTGAGTTTGCTTGACTTACTCTCATGCATCAATCATACCAACGAAATAAAAGAAATAGAAAAATCATATGCTAATCCCATGGGGAGTCATGACTTCACATAGAAAAAGCATGATAGATAAAAGTTGTTGGGAGTGATGGGGATTTGTACCTAGGGTAGGGTCACAGGCCTGACCTAGATGTCCTACCTAAGGATATCTCATTATTAGCTAGAGGGTCCCGAAGAAGATGGCATCTAAAAAGTCACTCGGTAAGAAGTCACTCGGAAGATATTCCCCTTCACTCGACAACCAACTTCCACTCGGAATACACAGTCGACACAGAAGACCCGAAGCCACCTCCAAGGAGGCCAACGGGCGAGAGCTCAGCTGATGGTCATGAATAGCATTAATTACATACATACGCTATCAGTAACATACACCTTTAAACCTTATTGATCGAACCCTTTGATGTTGGGTCCTTGATGAGGGGTAGCGCACTCTATATAAGCCACCCCTCCCCTCTGGCACAAGGGTTCACACCCCCTGTAACACATATTCCACACCGCAAGAGCTCCCGAGCACTGAGACGTAGGGCTGTTACCTCCATGAGAGGGGCCTGAACTAATACAGCTTGCGTATAAGATTGCCGTAGCTAGGACTCTGCCCTCTCCATTCGTACCCTACACCTCTACTGTCACATTCATTCCCACGACAGTTGGCGCCCACCATGGGGCAGGCGTCTAGGCGACTTCCCGCAAGTTTGCAATCTTCACTCTCCGTCGTGTCTTTCGACTGCGATTCGTTCATGGGTGGCGAGATCCATTTTGGCGCGCTCATCTTCGTCGCTGATGACTCGGCATGGCTTCAGGAGGTGCCTCTCGACATCGAGGCGCTCCCGATCCATGGAGCAACGCACTTCCGTCCAAGCTCCTTTGGCGTACTCCTTCGGCAGCCGTCGACTCTGTTGTCAACCGTTCACTCCGCTATTCGTCGTCATAAGTGATCCGGTCGCTCACGACTCGAGCGATGGGTGAAGCATGCAGCGGCTCACCAGGCGTCATCTCCGATGACTCCGCAGGTTGCTGTCATCGAGCCTGCTGAAACTCTTCGAGACCCGATCTGCTCAGCGTCAGATTAGTCTGATGTTCCTTCAGAGTGCGAGAGCTGCAATCCAGCAGCGGAGGTCTTCATAGCAGGTTCTGCACAGAGCCCGCCCGAGTTCGGTCACGGTGACCACGATGTCGGTGAACCGTCGACTGGACACGGCCGTCGTCGTCCTCCAACTTCCAGTCAGCGTCAACGATAACTCTTGTCGTGTGGTCGATAGGACAACATTGAGGTATATCATACTCTAGTACTTAACGTTGCAGCCACAGCTAAGATAGAAGATTCTATTCAGCCATCAGATTTAGAGGTTGGTAGGGGCTTAGAGCAGATTCACACTTTGCTTCAAGCAGCGCGGCAACATAATTCAGTTGTATTGCAGTTGCTCAATAGGTTACACAGCAATTCACCCAAAGTAGATACATTTCGTTCAGTTTATAGTCTAGGGTCACCCCAACGTCGCAGAGACGGGGGTTACCGAGAGAATCAACACAGAGACCAGGGGCGGAACCAGTTCCCTCCTCGTCATCACCGTGATGACAGTCGTCGGGTGCAGTCTCCTCTGAGGAGCGGTAGGAATGTGTCCCGACACTATGATGACCGGCGCATGTTCGGTGATGAGAGGAATCCAGGATTTGATGCGAGAAATGTACTCGCGCAGAGAAGGATCGACAGGGGCACAGCTCACGCAGATCGTTTTGACACAGATCGTCCGAGTGGAAGTGGTACTGCAATTTCTGGTCCTCGGTGCTTCAGCAGAGCAATCTGTTCTGCTGATATTCCCCCAACTTCAGGTTGGCGGCTGGAATCAGCAAGTTTACACGAGAATCCAAGCCGGAAAATGGCTTGCCGACTACCGAGTGGTTGTGCAGATTGGTGGAGGCAATGACAGTGTCTCCATGAAGCATTTGCCTCTGATGTTGGATGGTTCGGCCACGGCGTGGCTGAATCAGTTAGCTCCTTCTAGCATCTACTGCTAGGAGGATCTCGCCTGAGTGTTCATCAAGACATTCGAAGGCACATGCAAGCGTCCAGCCGGTCTGTCCGAGTTGCAGTTTTGTGTGCAGAAGTCAAATGAGTCTTTGAGAGACTACATTCAGCGGTGGACCACCCTTCATCACACGGTGGAGAATGTTTATGAGCACGAGGCGGTCTGTGCCTTCAAGGCTGGCGTCAGATACAGAGAGTTGTACTTGAAGTTTGGTCGTACAGGCTACATGTCCATGAGTAAGATGATGGAGATTGCTTCCCGATACGCCAACGGCGAATAAGAAGACTGCATCCGCAGTGGTAAAGGGAAAGCAGTCGACAACGATGCCGGCAACAATTCCAATCGGAAGCAGAAGCGCAAGGCTGATGGTTCCACTCCAGCAGAAGCAGCTGCCCTGGCAGCACAAGGAAAATACAAGGGAAAGTCCAAAGGACAGTTTCCCCCCAAGAAGTCCAAGGGTCACTCGGATGTTCTGGATCAGCCGTGTGTGCTTCACACGAAGAAAGACGATGACGGCAACCTGATATTGCCTAAGCACACCACTCGTCAGTGCAAACTGTTGATCCAACAGTTTCAAGAGGATCAGTCGAGTGAAAAAAATCCTGAAAAGGATAACGGCGAAGAGAAAGATGACTTCCTAAAGGTTCAAGCAACCGTGATGATTTTTGTTGATCTTGAGAGCAGGAGTCAATTGAAGGTGATCTATAGAGAAGTCAATATGGCTATGCACTCCACCCCACATACCTCAAGTGGTCGCAGACGCCCATAACATTTGATCAGTCGGATCACCCATCTCTTGTCACTACCCCTGGTCGACAGGCTCTGGTGGTCGACCCAGTTGTGGAGGGTGTTCGGCTTCGCCATGTCCTGATGGATGGAGGGAGCGGACTGAACATTTTGTATGCAGAAACTCTTAAGGGGATGGGCATTCTGATGTACCGACTCAGCGAGAGCACTATGCAGTTTCATGGAGTCATTCTAGGAAAGAAGGCCAAGTCACTCGGCCAGATTGGTTTGGACGTCATTTTTGGCTCCAACAAGAACTTTCGCAGGGAGGAGTTGACATTTGAGGTGGTAGATTTCCAGAGCGCATACCATGCCATCCTTGGCCGTCCGGCCTATGCTCGTTTCATAGCCCGACCATGTTACGTGTATCTGAAGATGAAGATGCCAGGACCCAAGGGAGTCATTACAGTCACATGCAATCGACAGAGAGCCGAAGAGTGCTTGCAACAAGGCTCTAAAATTGCTGATCAGCAGAAGGTTGTGATTGAACTCGAGGAATATCGGAAGAATGTTGATCCTGCTGACCTGATGCGATCCAAGAAGCCTGCTTCTAAGTTTTCTTTCCAGTTGGCAGGTAAAGTCAAGCTAGTGAGTATCCACCCGATAGATCCCAATGCTGCTCCGACCAACATATCCACAACACTCGACAACAAATAGGAAGCCGAGCTCATCCAGTTCCTCCGTGAGACCTGGGACATCTTCGCATGGAAGCCTGCTGACATGATGGGCGTACCCAAGGAGCTGGCTGAGCATCGATTGAGAGTGGATCCAAAGGCAAGGCCTGTCAAGGAGCGTTTGCGACGGTCCACAACGGAAAAGACAAAAGCAATCGACAAAGAGGTGGCGCGACTCTTGTAGGACAAATTCATTCGTGAGGTATACCACTCCGAGTGGCTCGCAAATGTCGTCATGGTCCCCAAGAAGGACAAATCCCTTCATATGTGTATCAACTTCAAGAACATTAATAAGGTATGCCTGAAAGATCACTTCCTGCTCCCCCGCATTGATCAAATTGTCGATTCGACTACACAGTGTGAGCGTTTATCTTTTCTTGATGCTTATTCTCGCTACCATCCGATCCGTCTGTTTGGTCCAAACGAAATAAAAACGGCGTTCATCACACCTTTCGCGTGTTTCTGTTATATCACCATGCCTTTCGGTCTGAAGAATGCCGGTGCAACTTTCTTCCGTATGATCCAGAAGTGCCTGCTTGATCAGATCAGTCAGAATGCTGAAGCATACAAGGATGATATTGTGGTCAAGTCACGCAAAGGTTCTGACCTGCCGACTGACCTAGCAGAGACATTCGCCAACCTGAGGAGGTACAACATTAAGCTAAGGGTTTTTTATTTCTATGCCCCTGGTTCGTTAGCTCTACTCATTCATCCCCACGCTCTTAACTTTTTCTCACTTTTCCCCACTCCTTTGCTCGAAACCATCAGAACTGGTCACAGCGGACATTGCCGTTGGGTCAATGCTTTGACCGTTAACTCTGACGAGTGGGGCCACGCTGGACTATGTCGCCCGTTGGACCTGATAATTGGGGCCACGTCGAACGATGCCGCTATTCGCTCATTGGGCCGTGGTTAGATTGTTAGGCCCTGCGTGCGCCGTAACGACAAGAGCCTCCTATGCATGCACGTAGCTATCCTGCCTCCATGCGCTGATGCCCGCCGCCACGATGCGCTGACCTCCCCTCTTTCTGCACACGAGCCGCCACGTACACTGACAGGCCTCTTTCTGCATGCTAGCCGCCATGGATGCAGGGACGGTCGTTGTTGCTGGTTCGTCTCATGTCACACGCTTGTCTCCCCGATCCACTTGTATCTATTCAACGTGGCATTAAAGTGGCGAGCCGCCATGATTTCTTCATGCTAGCCGCCACGATAAGCCTGCTATGCATGCACGACATTAACCGCCTGCCTGCCTGCCAGCATGTGTCGATGCGCCCCGCCACGGATGCAGCCTTCCTGTGAGCCGCCACGGGACGCATCGTCTGTCGCCTCCTCGATCCATTCACAGTTCACACCGTCTCAGCCTTTGACCACCGCAGCATCAATTCAGCATGGCAATTAAACTCTAGGGCATACCGATCGACGTGCACCGCCATGATACTGAAGCCTGTTGTGCATGCCATGTGATCGAGCTAGGTTGCATGCATGCGCGCCGTCACGGACGCAGCGACACTCGCTGCCACTGGTTCCTCTATTCTTGCACGCGTCCCCACCTTCCAAGTGCCACAGACCAAGGCTAGGGTGCAGTGCTACGTTTAGGGTTAGGGTTTAGGTATTTTAGGGTTTAGGGCTTTGAAGCATCAACAAAAAGCATGTAATATATTTTTTGAGGCATCAGCATTTTCAAGCATCAACAAACATAGCTCAGAGAGCATAATAATGAAAGCATACATGCTGAAGCATCAACAAACATAGCTTAGAGAGCATAATAACGAAAGCATACAATATAGGGAAGCCTACGATATATATCCTACGTACTGCCTAGTGCACTATGCGTCTTCGTAGTCAGAGATGGCTTGATCCGCCTGCGCCGGAGCCTGGTCCTCCTGGGCCACCACCTGTGCCTCCTCCTGCGTCACCCGCGCTACCTACATCTGCTGCTGATGAAGACGTCAGGCCTGCGCAGCTGCTTCCGAGCAGATGGAGTTGAGGATCACCACTTGGTCGGGCCACAGATAGTAGACTGGTGGTGCCTCCACTTCTGGCTCCTGCGGCGGCGCCACCACGTACGGCTCCTGTGACGGCGCCTCCACCTCCGGCTCCTGCGGCGCCGCCTCCTCCTCCGGCGATTCCTCCACCTCCGGCTCATGTGGTGGCGCCTCCTCTTCCGGCGCCTCCTCCTCTGGCTCCTCGAAATCCTCTACAGGTAGCCTCGCTTGCCTTCGGATTTGGGCCTGCCGAAGGAGGTAGAGACGTTCATCGATCATGTAGTACTGGCGGCGTGGTGGCATGGCTGATGGGCTGGGAGAGGGGAGTGCTCGGGTCCCGGCGGGAAAACGGAGCAGGCAATGAGCTACGGCTGGGGGAGGGGAGTGTCCGTCCGGCTTAAATAGCCATTGTAACCTAAACCCTAAACCGCCCCGTTTTCACACCCACCGCGGCATTAGGAGTGTACACGCGTGGGAAACTGTGGTTGGTTTGATGAGTGGACTGTGATCGGGGTCAAATGTGAAAGAGCCAGCACGTTCACACACGATGCAAAAAACGATGAGAAAAAACGATGCAAAAAAACGACGCGATTCAACGGCCCAACTAGAGCTTGGTTTCTTTTTGGGCCCAACACCACCGTTTTTTTTCGTGGAGTCAGTGGTAGGCGAGCAGCCGAGCACAACCAACGGGATCGCGTCTCGCGGATCACCCCACGATCCAACGATGCAGATCCGTCCTTGTGATCCAACGGCTCGGAGTGTGCACGCAGCCTGCCCACCGAATTCCTTCTAGAAGACCACATCCGAGGGTTGTCGCTTGGCGCCAGGGTGTGATCGGACGGCTGACGTTGGGAGATAGGGTTAGGCGAAACACCGCGGGGTTTAGAGGGGTTTTGAGCTGGTCAACGGGGTTACGAAAGCTTTGACTGAGCATAACTGATTTAAAAAAAATCGAAAAATATGAAACCTTCATTGTTCATTGTTTTATAAGACACACTAACGAGGAAAAATACTAAACTTGGTCTATAGTCATTTTCATGAGAAAACCTAGCTCGCACGATCGAGGTCAAATGAGCACCATTAATTTTTAAAAAAAATATGAAACCTGCGCACAATGTTGTCTTATGTGACATGTTACCAACCAAAAATCATAAACTTGGTCTATGGTCATTTTCATGAGAAAACCTTCACACATATGAGCTATCAGCCACAAGATTTCATAGAGTTCAAGGAGATGAGATAAGGTTACCTTCTGTTTTTGAAAAATTTAAAAAAATCAAAAAAGTCACCAAAGCTTTATTTCAAAGTGAATAAGAAGGATCTGAACTTAGTTTTACATTTTCATATTTTAAACGTGTTTTTTAAAAGTTTTTATATTAAAGCATATTTTTCAAAAGAAAATGTAAAAATATGAAGATTAATTCCAAAAATAGTGAGACTTCGAATCTACACTATATAGATTGAATAGGTGTTAATACAAAACATTTGGCTCATTTAGAGTAGGTCCAAAAAAACTTGATTACAAATGGGCTATTTACCCTAGCCTCGGAGCTCATTTGGAGCATATTTCAAACCTACACTATTTAGATTGAATCCATCACTAGTAGCCAATTGAAAATTTAGATATGGACACATGACACATTGATCATAGGGCTAATATATTCCCAATATCAGAAATGTTTTAGAAGTGGGGTTTTTTATTTCTGTGGCCCTTAGCTCTATGCATTTAAAAACCACATCCATCACTAGTATATCAATGTATTAGATTTGTACACACATTGATCAAAAACCCCAATATGACATTCAAATAACACATTGATCATTCTTCATGCACACACATTGAAGAACAGAGCTAATATAACTATATATTGTGGACAAATTTATATACTAATGAATCAAATTTATATACTAATGAATCAAAAAATCCCAATATGACAAATTTACACACATTGAATCGAATTTATAACTTCTTAACCAATGGATTCCATTTGGGCATATGACCTTCAAAACCCAAATCTGAGTAGCTTTATTTCAAAGTAAATAAGAAGGATCTGAACATAGTTTTACATTTTCATATTTTAAACGTGTTTTTAATAGTTTTTATATTAAAGCATATTTTTCAGAAGAAAATGTAAAAATATGAAGATTAATTCAAAAAATAGTGAGACTTCGAATCTACACTATATAGATTGAATAGGTGTTAATACAAAAAATTTGGCTCATTTAGAGTAGGTCCAAAAAAACTTGATTACAAATGGGCTGTTTACCCTAGCCTCGGAGCTCATTTGGAGCATATTTTGAATCTACACTATATAGATTGAATCCATCACTAGTAGCCAATTGAAAATTTAGATATGCACACATGCCACATTGATAATAGGGCTAATATATTCCCAATATCAGAAATGTTTTAGAAGTGGGGGTTTTTATTTCTGTGCCCCTTAGCTCTATGCATTTAAAAACCACATCCATCACTATATATCAATGTATTAGATTTGTACACACATTAATCAAAAACCCCAATATGACATTCAGATAACACATTGATCATTCGTTATGCACACACATTGAAGAACAGAGCTAATATAACTACGTATTGTGGACAAATTTATATACTAATGAATCAAATTTATATACTAATGAATTAAAAACCCCAATATGACAAATTTACACACATTGAATCAAATTTATAACTTCTTAATCAATGGATTCAATTTGGGCATATGACATTCAAAACCACAATCTGAGTAGCTTTATTTCAAAGTGAATAAGAAGGATCTGAACTTAGTTTTACATTTTCATATTTTAAACGTGTTTTTAATAGTTTTTATATTAAAGCATATTTTCAAAAGAAAATGTAAAAATATGAACGTTAATTCAAAAAATAGTGAGACTTCAAATCTACACTATATATATTGAATATGTGTCAATACAAAACATTTGGCTCATTTAGAGTAGGTCCAAAAAAACTTGATTACAAATGGGTTGTTTACCCTAGCGTGGGAGCTCATTTGGAGCATATTTCGAATCTACACTATATAGATTGAAGCAACACTGAAGTGATCAATGAAGCAACACTGAAACAACATGACTGATGAGTGAAGCAACACTGAAACAACATGTTTGATCATTGCAGCACCTAAACTCTAGTTCACAACATCTAAACAGAACTAACCATACACCACAGGCAAATATAAGGACAGAAAAATATAGATAGAATAATACGTTACTAGCATCACCATAGATTAAGTTCACACCATAAACTGCCACATTAAGTTTACCATAAGTAACCGGACCCTAAGTACCCAAAAGATTAAGATTCAGTTCACATCATCACACCATCACAGCATCATCACATCACTTCACGCCAGAGTCAGGGCCTTCGCGAGTGCAGCATGCTGCCCCCTGATCTTGTAGTCCTCCCCGCATTGCTACATCCTCTACATGAGACAGAAGGTGATCGAAGCGGCCATCCTTGGGCTTTGGCTTGGTGGTGCAGTAGGGGCAGTGCCACTTCTTGAACTTGCGAGTGTAGAAGCAAGCAACTCCCTTGGCCTTGATCTTCTGCACCTCCTTGGTTGTGAAGGACATGACGTTTCCCTTGTACACATCAACTCCAGGATCATACTGCACACATGAATGAATTGCATTAATACATTATAGATTCATATACACCATGTCAAAGGAACTAAATTAACAAGGGATAGGCTTACCTCATATTCAGAATCGTCACTAAACGCCCCCTCGTACGGGTCGTAGTCGGCCAGCTTCCTCTTTCTCCCCCCCCCCCAACCATCATCCTCCTGAATATACAATTACATCCATCATTAGTAGCCAATTGAAAATTTAGATATGCACACATGACACAATGATCATAGGGCTAATATACTCCCAATATTAGAAATGTTTTAGAAGTGGGGTTTTTTATTTCTGTGCCCCTTAGCTCTATGCATTCAAAAACCACATCCATCACTAGTATATCAATGTATTAGATTTGTACACACATTGATCAAAAACCCCAATATGACATTCAAATAACACAATGATCATTCGTCATGCACACACATTGAAGATCAGAGCTAATATAACTACATATTGTGGACAAATTTATATACTAATGAATCAAATTTATATACTAATGAATCAAAAACCCCAATATGACAAATTTACACACATTGAATCAAATTTATAACTTCTTAATCAATGGATTCCATTTGGGCATATGACATTCAAAACCCCAATCTGAGTAGCATTCAAAAACAAATCTAATAGGGACCCAATCTAAGGCAACGAATCGGAGTAGCGTTGAAACCCCAATCTGTGAGCACTAAAAACAAATCTAATAAGCATCATAGCATTAAAAAACCAATCTGTTCACAACATCTAGCATTTTTTGCAACGAATTTATCCAAATCTAAAAACCCCAATCATTGCAGCACCTAAAATCATAGTTCACAACATAGCATTTTCGCAACGAATTTATCCAACAAACCCTAGTCCAAAAACCCCTGTCCCCCCAACCCATACCCTACAGAAACCCCCCCCATCTATCAAACCAACTACTCTAACCATCTGAACTACCGTATGAATCACAATCTAACCAATGCAACTAGGGAGAAATTAACTCTACAAGCTAAGCAAGTGCAAATACCTGCTCCTCCACGGCAGGCGGCGCAACGGGGGCATCTGGATTGACTGCGCCGCTCGACGCCTTCACCTTCTGCAGCGATGAGGCGGAGCTTGCCACATCCGTAGTGGTTGCGAGTTTCCCCACACTGTCGTGGACGCTGCCGACATCCGCGGTCACCACGCCTGGACCCTGCAGCTCCACCACATCTCCGGTCGCTGCACCGGCGTCGCCACGAGCGTTGGCCATCTTACAGATGGAGGTGATGAAGGTGAGGAAGAGGATGCGGTGGGGGAGAGAGACGGTGCGGTGGAGGCAGTGGAAGAGAGCGAGACGACACCGGTGGGGGAGAGGAAGACGATGCGGCAGGGAGGGGATTTGGGGGAAATGGTAGGGGCGATGGAGGTGATTGCCCTCTTTATATGATGGGACGTTCCGGCATGTCCATGGACACATGCTACCTCACAACCACAGTCTCGCATGCGCCCACGTATATGCGGCCCCACTCGTCAGCTAATGGTCAAAGACATTGACCCGACGACAATGTCCGTTATAACCTGTTCTGAGGGTTTAGGGCAAGGGAGTGGGGGAAAGTGAGCAAAAGTTAAGAGCGTGGGGATGAATGAGTAGAACTAACGAACCAGGGGCATAGAAATAAAAATCCCTTAAGCTAAACCCAGCTAAGTGCACTTTCGGAGTCACTGGCGGCAAGTTACTTGGTTTCCTTGTTTCCGAACGTGGGATCGACGTTAACCCCGAGAAGATCGACGCCATCATCCGGATGCAAAGCCCTCTGCGGGTGCATGACGTACAAAGGCTCACAAGCTGTCTGGCAGCATTGAGTCAGTTCATCTCTTGTCTCGCTGAGAAGGCGTTGCCTTTATATCGACTGATGAAAAAAATCAGATGTGTTCGAGTGGAATGACGAAGCAGAAGCAGCGTTTGTCGAGCTCCAAGCCCTGCTTTCCACCCAGCAGGTGCTTGTTGCTTTGCACAACAAAGAACCACTACTCTTATACATTGCACCTACCAATCAGGTTGTCAGCACGGTTGTGACCGTCGAGAGAGAAGAAGAAGGCAAAGCCTACAAGGTCCAGTGCCCAATCTATTACATTCCTGAAGTTTTGACCCCTTCGTAGCAAAGGTATCCCCATTACCAGAAGCTTATTTATGGAATATACTTGTCAACAAAGAAGGTGGCACATTACTTTCAAGATCATTCTATATCAGTCATTAGTGATGCCCCACTATTAGAGATTCTTCAGAATCGAGACGCATCGGGTCGAGTGGCTAAATGGGCCATCGAGCTGCTATATTTGGACATCAAATTTGAGGCAAAGAGAGCTATCAAGTCTCAGGCCCTTGCTGATTTCATGGCCGAGTGGGTGGAACAATAGTAGCCGAGCTCGGATTCACTCGACACACTGGACTATGTTCTTTGATGGCTCCAAAATGTTAAATGGGTCTGGTGCTGGTGTGGTGTTGGTGTCTCCAAAAGGTGACAAGCTTAATTATGTCCTCCAGATTCATTTCGATTCCTCCAACAATGAGGTTGAGTATGAAGCCCTCCTCTACGGGTTGTGTATGGCCATCTCACTCGGCGTTTGACGCCTGATGCTATACGGCGACTCAGATTTGGTTGTTAATCAGGTGATAAAGGAATGGGATGTCAGGAACCCCGCCATGACTGGATACTGCAATGCAGTAAGGAAACTAGAAAATAAGTTTGAAGGTCTGGAGCTTGATGACCCACAAGTATAGGGGATCAATCGTAGTCCTTTCGATAAGTAAGAGTGTCGAACCCAACGAGGAGCAGAAGGATCTGACAAGTGGTTTTCAGCAAGGAAATATCTGCAGGCACTGAAATTGTCGGTAACAAGTGATTGTGTGGTGAGATGATTCGTAACAAGCAACAAGTAATAAAATTAGCAACGGTGCAGAAAAGTGGCCCAATCCCTTTTGTAGCAAGGGACAAGCCTGGACAAAGTCTTATAGGAGGAAAAATGCTCCCGAGGACACACGGGAATTTCTGTCATGCTAGTTTTCATCATGTTCATATGATTCGCCTTCGTTACTTTGATAGTTTGATATGTGGGTGGACCGGCGCTTGGGTACTGCCCTTACTTGGACAAGCATCCCACTTATGATTAACCCCTCTCGCAAGCATCCGCAACTAGGAAAGAAGAATTAAGACAAAGTCTAACCATAGCATTAAACTAGTGGATCCAAATCAGCCCCTTAAGAAGCAACGCATAAACTAGGGTTTAAGCTTCTGTCACTCTAGCAACCCATCATCTACTTACTACTTCCCAATGCCTTCCTCTAGGCCCAAATAATGGTGAAGTGTTATGTAGTCGACGTTCACATAACACCACTAGAGGAAAAACAACATACAACATATCAAAATACCGAACGAATACCAAATTCACATGACTATTATTAGCATGACTTATCCCATGTCCTCGGGAACAAAAGTAACTACTCACAAAGCATAATCATAATCATGATCAGAGGTGTAATGAGTAGCATCAAGGATCTGAACATAAAATCTTCCACCAAGTAATCCAACTAGCATCAACTACAAAGAGTAATTAACACTACTAGCAACCTTACAAGTATAAATCGGAGTCGCGAGACGGAGATTGGTTACAAGTGATGAACTAGGGTTTGGAGATGAGATGGTGCTGATGAAGATGTTGATGGTGACGAGTCCCCTCTGATGAGAGGAGTGTTGGTGATGACGATGGCGACGATTTCCCCCTCCAAGAGGGACGTTCCCCGGCAGGATCGTCCTGCCAGAGCTCTTGATTGGTTCTGCTCAAGTTTCGCCTCGTGGCGGTGGCGAATCCACGAAAAAGCTCCTCCCTGTTTTTTTCCTGGACGAAACCCTTCATATAGCAAAAGAGGGGGGCAAGTAGGCAGTGGGCTGCCCACAAGCCCTCATGGCGCGGCCTGGGGGTGGTCGCACCGTGCAGGCTTGTGGGCACCCCCTGGTGCCCCTCTTGCACTTCTTTGGCCCAGTATTTTTGATAAATCGGAAAAAAATTCCTCGTTGATATTTACGGTGTTTGGAGTTGCACACAATAGGTATCTCAAACTTGCGCCACTTTCAGGCCAGAATTCCAGTTGTTGGCATTATCCCTCTTCATGTAAACCTTGCAAAATAAGAGAGAAAAGGCATAAGAATTGTACCGTGAAGTGAAATAACAGCCCAAGAAGCGATAAATATTAACATGAAAACATGATGCAAAATGGATGTATCAACTCCCCCAAGCTTAGACCTCACTTGTCCTCAAGCGAAAGCCTAGCTCAATAAATATGCCCACATGTTTAGGGAGCAAGGTGTCGACAAAACAAGATACGAACATGCATGCATCATGATCAAGATCAGAACAGCAATACCAACATATAATCCCTCATGCTAAAGTGATAATTCCTTCACAAAGTAAACCATGGATCAAGAACCTTACCAAGAAGTAACAACCGATAGCCTATAGTCATTAAAGCAATTGCAATTTATCACAACATCAGAAAGAGTCAAATAAGAGCTTGTAAAGCAAATCCACATACTCAATCATTCTTTCGTTCTCTACAATTGCTACAACTCACGTGGTACTCATGAGATCAAAGTTTCAGCTGGACACAGAGAAAGATAGGGGCTTATAGTTTTGCCTCCCAACTGCTTACCTCAAGGGTAATGTCAACAATAATAATTCATGAATACTTACCTCCAAGTTGACATATGAATATAGATATTTCCCAAGCATGTGACGGTAGCCAAGATAAAGGCGAAATAAGGAATTGGTGAAGATCACCATGACTCTTTCAAGGGAAAAAAGTAAAGGTACAAGATAGGCCCTTCGCAGAGGGAAGCAGAGGTTGCCATGCGCTTTTGAGGTTTGGATGCGTGTCCTCTTAGTGCGGAGGAACGTCACTTTATATTGCCCCCTGTGATAAAGAACTTTATTATGCAGTCTGTCGCTTTTATGTCTTCCTCATCACAGGTTCGTACAAAGCTTATTTTCCACACACTAATAGATCATACATATTAGAGAGCAATTTTTATTGCTTGCACCGATGACAACTTACTTGAGGGATCTTATTCAATCCATAGATAGGTATGGTGGACACTCATGGGAAAACTCAGGTTGAAAGTTTATGGATGCACAAGTAGTATCTCTACTTACTGCGGGAGGTTTGGCTAATATGAGGTGGAAGCAATCGTCACATGCTAAGGGATCTCTAATCATATAACATTGTTCGGAGCCAAGCAAACAAAATTCATTACGTTGTCTTCCTTGTCCAACGTCTACTTCTAGGCATGTAATAGTTTAGTGAGTGTTCACAATCATAGATGGTGTCAGAGATGATATATTTATATGTGAACCTCTCCTTCTTTATTACTTCGTATTAATTGCAACCATGACCAAGGTCTACGTTTTCCTACCCTCAACAAGTTTCAATCCTCATTCTTTTTATATGTGAAGCCATCACTTCCCATAATATCACTACATGATCTTTCATGCTTTTGTTCTATTCTCACTCTTTTGATCATGGCAAGAGGCAAAGCCCTTCAACTAAGACACTCTTTATTATATGGCTTACGAGCAAGAATACATCGGGGGTGACACAAAGCAAAACTCAATACTAAAACACTAAGACTTTTAATCTACTAGAGAAAAAGAAAACTGAAAAGGAAAACTAAAACAGAGGTAAAGGCAAAAGATGTGATGGTGATACGATACCAGGGCAACTCCCCCAAGCTTGGCACAAGCCAAGGGATTTTCCCATACCAATGCTCAGTTGTCTTCCTTTGGTAGTGATGGTGGTGGAGTTGTTGCAATCTTTGACTCCAAGAGGGCCATTAATATTTGATTTATACCTTGGAGATCTGCGATATGTTTTTCCAGCAAAACAACTTCATGAGTGAGTCAAGTATTGCGAGCACGAGTTGTTTCACAAAACCTCAAGAGTTCAATCAAAGATAGAGACAGTAGGTGGAGGTAGGGTTGGAGGAAATCCACTTCTTCAACTTCTTCCTTGTTGAGCACAGATTGCACTTTGTCCCATGCCTGATCCTTCTCCTTAGCTTTGCCCTTGGTTTCTTTAGGTAGCCTTTCCTTAGCCTCCATGACCTCCATCCTTTTCAGATCAGCATGAACTTCTCCATAGATTTGACGAAGGTTGTTCTCCCCAACAGATTCCTCGGACAACAGCTTAACCTAGATCTGCGGCAGAAAACCAGCTCGAAACGAAAAAACACAGGAGATCTGCGTGATGCAGGGGTCAGACCAAATGGGAGTATATATAATGATTTTTCCAGACCAGAAGGAGTCCCCTGCATGAAAACAGAGTCCGGGAGGCGCACGAGGTGGCCACAAGCCCTCATGGCGCGGCCAGGGGGTGGGCCCATGCCGTGCAAGCTTGTCGCCTCCTCGCGCACTTTCCGGACTACTTCCAATTTTTGTATTTTTTCAAATATTCCAAAACGGAGAAAAGTTCCTACTGGAAAAGTTTTGGACTCTGTTTTCTTACCGAAACACATACCTCTTCATTTTCGGAGTCTGAAATAGGCTGATAAATGTCCCTTAGGTATTCTTCCGGAGTTATGGTATTGATGATATTGCTTTCAACATTTATGGGAGTACCTGAGATATAATGCTTGATTCTCTGCCCATTTACCACTCTCGGACAATTACCTTCCGTGTTGTTGATCTTGATAGCACCGGAACGATATACTTCCTCAACAACATAGGGACCTTCCCATTTAGAGATAAGCTTGCCTGCAAAGAATCTTAAACAAGAGTTATATAGCAAGACATAATCACCTACATTGAACTCACGCTTTTGTATCCTCTTATCATGCCACCTCTTAACCTTCTCTTTGAAGAGCTTGGCATTCTCATATGCTTGAGTTCTCCACTCATCAAGCGAGCTAATGTCAAATAACCTCTTCTCACTGGCAAGTTTGGAATCAAAGTTGATCTCTTTGATTGCCCAATAAGCTTTATGCTCTAGCTCAAGAGGTAAATGACATGCTTTACCATACACCATTTTGTACGGAGACATGCCCATGGGATTCTTATAGGCAGTTCTATAAGCCCACAGTGCATCATCGAGCTTCTTAGACCAATTCTTTCTAGACCTGTTGATAGTCTTTTGCAGAATTAGTTTAATCTATCTGTTACTTAGCTCTACTTGACCACTGGACTGAGGGTGATAGGGAGACGCAATTCTCTGGTTGACATCGTACTTAGCAAGCGTTTTATGGAAAGCACCATGAATGAAGTGTGAACCACCGTCGGTCATTAGATATCTAGGGACTCCAAATCTAGGGAAGATAACTTCTTTCAGCATCTTGATAGAGGTGTTGTGATCAGCACTACTAGTGGGGATAGCTTCTACCCACTTAATGACGTAACCAACAGCAACTAAGATATGCGTATACCCGTTGGATTTAGGAAAAGGTCCCATATAATCAAAGCCCAAACATCAAATGGTTCAATGACAAGTGAATAGTTCATAGGCATTTCCTGACGTTTTCTAATATTACCTATTCTTTGACATTCGTCACAAGACAAGACAAACTTACGGGCATCCTTGAAGAGAGTGGGCCAATAGAAACCTGACTGTAATACCTTGTGTGTAGTTCTATCTCCCGCATGGTGTCCTCCGTAGGCCTCGGAGTGACACTTCTGTAGGATCTGTCCCTGTTCATGTTCAGGTACACAACGTCTAATAACACCATCTACTCCTTCGTTATAAAGGTGAGGATCATCCCAAAAGTAGTGTCTCAAGTCAAAGAAGAATTTCTTCTTTTGCTGGTACGTGAAACTAGGTGGTATGTATTTAGCAACAATATAGTTTGCATAATCAGCATACCACGGTGCACTACGTGAAGCATTGATGACATTCAATTGCTCATCGGGAAAGCTATCATCAATAGGTTGTGGGTCATCAAGAACGTTCTCCAACCTAGACAAGTTATCTGCTACTCGGTTATCAGCACCCTTTCTGTCAACAACGTGCAGATCAAATTCTTGTAGCAAGAGAACCATCTGATAAGTCTAGGTTTAGTGTCCTTCTTCTCCATGAGGTACTTAATAGCAGCGTGATCAGTGTGAATAGTGACTTTGGAATCAACTATGTAAGACCTCAACTTTTCACATGCAAACACAACTGCTAAAAATTCCTTCTCTGTAGTGGCATAGTTTCTCTGGGCACTGTCTACAGTTTTACTAGCGTAGTGAATAACATTCAACTTCTTATCAACTCTTTGCCCTAGGACAGCACCAACAGCATAATCGCTAGCATTACACATGATCTCGAAAGGCAAGTTCCAATCAGGTGGTTGAACAATAGGTGCGGTTATCAAAGCCCTCTTAAGTATTTCGAAGGCTTCCTCACAATCTTCGTCAAAAACAAAAGGAATATCCTTTTGCAAGAGATTGGTAAGAGGCCTAGAAATCTTAGAGAAGTCTTTAATGAACCTTCTATAGAAACCAGCATGACCAAGGAAACTTCTTATACCTCTGATATCTGTGGGGTATGGCATTTTCTCGATTGCATCAACCTTAGCCTTATCGATTTCAATACCTCTTTCAGAAATTTTATGTCCTAAGATGATGCCTTCATTAACCATAAAGTGGCACTTCTCCCAATTCAAGACAAGATTGGTGTCTTTACATCTCTGTAAGAATCGATCAAGGTTGCTGAGGCAATCATCAAAGGAAGACCCGTAAACGGAGAAGTCATCCATCAAAACCTCAACAATCTTCTCACAAAATTCAGAAAATATAGCCATCATATATCTTTGAAATGTGGTAGGTACATTACATAAGCCAAAAGGCATACGTCTATAGGCAAAGGTACCGAAAGGGAAGGTGAAGGTGGTTTTCTCCTGGTCAGATTGTGCAACTGGTATTTGGGAGAAACCAGAATAACCATCTAGAAAGCATAAGTGTGTGTGTTTGGATAGTCTTTCTAGCATTTGGTCGATAAAAGGCAGAGGGTAATGATCTTTCCTAGTGGCCTTATTCAGTTTCCTGAAATCGATCACCATCCTATAGCCAGTAATAATCCTCTGTGGGATCAATTCATCCTTATCATTAGGGACAACGGTAATGCCTCCCTTCTTAGGGACGCAATGCACCGGACTCACCCAATCTCTAATGAGAAACAGGATAAATGATACCTGCTTCCAGGAGCTTTAGTATTTCTTTTCTCACTACTTCTTTCATCTTAGGGTTTAATCTCCTTTGATGATCAGCAACTGGTTTGAAATCAGGATCAGTTTTAATCTTGTGCTGGCATAGGGTAGGACTAATGCCCTTAAGATCATCAAGAGTATATCCAATAGCAGCACGGTGCTTCCTCGGAGTTTTTAGCAACTTCTTTTCTTCATGCTTTGAGAGGCTAGCACTAATAATAACAGGATATATCTCTTTTTCATCCAGATAAGCATACTTAAGAGTATCTGGCAACTGTTTAAGCTCGAACACAGGATCACCCTTTGGTGGGGGTGGATCCCCAAGGAGTTCAACAGGCAGATTATTCTTAAGGATAGGATATTGTTCTAAGACAACTCTATCTATTTCATCCCTTTCATCCATATGCATATCATTTTCATGGTCAAGCAAGTATTGCTCTAAGGGATCAGTAGGAGGCACGACAATAGAGGCTAAGGCAATAGTTTCATCCCTATTAGGCAACTCCTTTGCATGAGGTTGTCTACCAAACTTAGAGAAATTGAACTCATGTGACACACCTTCAAAGCCAACAGTGACAGTTTGTTTCTCACAGTCAATATGAGCATTGATAGTATTGAGAAAAGGTCTACAAAATATGATGGGACAAAAGCTATCTTGTGCGGTAGCAAGAACGAGGAAATCAGCAGGATACTTCATTTTACCACACAAGACTTCAACATCCCTAACAATTCCCACAGGGCAGATAGTATCTCTATTGGCAAGCTGAATAGTGACATCAATAGGCTCTATCTCAACAGGTGCAATCTCATCTTTGACTTCATCGTATAAGGATTGAGGTATTGCGCTAACACTAGCACCCAAGTCACATAAACCATGATAACAATGATCTCCTATCTTAACAGAAACCACAAGCATGCCAACAACAGGCCTATGTTTGTCTCTAACGTGAGGTTTAGCAATTCTAGCAGCATGTTCACAAAAGTGAATATTATGTCCCTCAACTTCTTCAGACAAAAGATCTTTGATAATATCAATGCTAGGTTCAACTCTAATTTGCTCAGGGGGTGTAGGTGTTCTAATATAGCCTCTACGTATCGTAGTTGAATCTTTGGAATGATCCTTTATCCTAACAGGGAAAGGTGGTTTCTCAATGTAAGCACTGGGTACCACAGGATCATTATAGGCAATGACTCTCTCTTCAACTGGAGTGAGTTTAACTACATTGACTTCTAAAGGAGGAGGATACTTAAACCACTTCTCTTTGGGGAGATCAATATGAGTGGCAAAGGATTCACACAATGAAGCTACTATCTCAGAGTCAAGTCCATACTTAGCGCTAAAGTCACAAAAAGTATTTGTCTCAACAAAGGATTTAACGCAATCAAACGTGAAGTTCATACCTAACTCCTTACCTTCTTCAAGCTCCCAATCTTCAGAGTTGCGTTTAATTCTCTCCAATAAATTGCATTTGAAGTCAATATCTCTCTTCATAAAAGAACCGGTACAAGAAGTGTCAAGCATGGTGCGATCATCATGAGAAAGCCGAGCATAGAAGTTTTGAATGATAATTTCTCTCGAGAGCTTATGATTGGGGCATGAATATAGCATTGATTTAAGCATCCCCCTAGCTTGAGCGATGCTTTCTATGTCACGAGGCAAAAAATTATAAATATAATTCTGATCGCGATGTACTAAATTCATAGGATAAAACTTTTGATGAAATTCAAATTTCAACCGATTGTAGTCCCATGATCGAGTATCATCACATAGCCTATACCATGTCAACGCCTTATCCTTCAAAGATAAAGGAAAGACCTTCTTCTTGACCTCATCCTCGGGCACACCTGCAAGCTTAAATAAACCACAAACTTCATCTACATAGATGATATGCAAATCTGGATGTGATGTTCCATCTCCTGTAAAAGGATTAGCCAACAGTTTCTCAAGCATACCCGAAGGAAATTCAAAGCAAATATTTTCAGTAGGTGCAGCAGGTTGAGGAGAAACTCTTTGTGCTTCCGTTCGAGGTGAAGATACCCCAAACAAGCCCCTCAAAGGATTAGTATCCATAGTGACAAGTGACAAAAAATTTCAGCACACTATATGAATGTTTCCTTACCATGTTCCACTTACCAAAGGCGCTTCACTCCCCGGCAACGGCGCCAGAAAAGAGTCTTAATGACCCAAAAGTATAGGGGATCAATCGTAGTCCTTTAGATAACTAAGAGTGTCGAACCCAACGAGGAGTAGAAGGATCTCACAAGTGGTTTTCAGCAAGGAAATATCTGCGGGCACTAAAATTGTCGGTAACAAGTGATTGTGTGGTGAGATGATTCGTAGCAAGCAACAAGTAACAAAAGTAGCAACGGTGCAGAAAAGTGGCCCAATCCCTTTTGTAGCAAGGGACAAGCCTGGACAAAGTCTTATAGGAGGAAAAACGCTCCCGAGGACACACGGGAATTTCTATCATGCTAGTTTTCATCATGTTCATATGATTCGCGTTCGTTACTTTGATACTTTGATATGTGGGTGGACCGGCGCTTGGGTACTGCCCTTACTTGGACAAGCAACACACTTATGATTAACCCCTCTCGCAAGCATCCGCAACTACAAAAGAAGAATTAAGACAAAGTCTAACCATAGCATTAAACTAGTGGATCCAAATCAACCCCTTACGAAGCAACGCATAAACTAGGGTTTAAGCTTGTGTCACTCTAGCAACCCATCATCTACTTACTACTTCCCAATGCCTTCCTCTAGGCCCAAATAATGGTGAAGTGTTATGTACTTGACGTTCACATAACACCACTAGAGGAAAAACAACATACAACATATCAAAATACCGAACGAATACCAAATTCACATGACTATTATTAGCATGACTTATCCCATGTCCTCAGGAACAAAAGTAACTACTCACAAAGCATAATCATAATCATGATCAGAGGTGTAATGAGTAGCATCAAGGATCTGAACATAAACTCTTCCACCAAGTAATCCAAATAGCATCAACTACAAAGAGTAATTAACACTACTAGCAACCTTACAAGTACCAATCGGAGTCGCGAGACGAAGATTGGTTACAAGTGATGAACTAGGGTTTGGCGATGAGATGGTGCTGATGAAGATATTGCTGGTGACGAGTCCTCTCCGATGAGAGGAGTGTTGGTGATGACGATGGCGACGATTTCCCCCTCCGGGAGGGAAGTTTCCCCGGCAGGATCGTCCTGCCGGAGCTCTAGATTGGTTATGCTCAAGTTCCGCCTCGTGGCAGCGGAGAATCCACGAAAAAGCTCCTCCTTGATTTTTTTTCCTCGACGAAACCCTTCATATAGCAAAAGAGGGGGGCAAGTGGGCCAGTGGGCTGCCCACAAGCCCTCATGGCGCGGCCTGGGGGGTGGTCGCGCCGTGCAGGCTTGTGGGCACCCCCTGGTGCCCCTCTAGCACTTCTTCGGCCTAGTATTTTTGATAAATCGGGAAAAAAACTCCTCGTTGATTTTTACGGGGTTTGGAGTTGCGCAGAATAGGTATCTCAAACTTGCTCCACTTTCAGGCCAGAATTCCAGTTGCCGGTATTCTCCCTCTTCATGTAAACCTTGCAAAATAAGAGAGAAAAGGCATAAGAATGGTACCATGAAGTGAAATAACAGCCCACGAAGCGATAAATATCAACATGAAAACATGATGCAAAATGGACGTATCAAAGCTCCACCATGTTCCCTGACTGAAAAACAAAGCAGTTGATGAACTGGCCAAGATTGGATCCACTCGGAAACCTAGCCCGAGCAATGTGTTCCTGGAGCACTTGCATACTCCTTCGGTGCAAGAGGATCCTTTCACTGAAGAGCCCCCACAACCGGTGAGCACCTCCAATCTGACTGAGATTGACGTCCCAGCAGTGGTTGATCTAGTTATGGAAATCTTGGTGATCACCCCCAAGTGGACAGTACCATACATCGCATACATCCTGAGAAGAGAACTCCGTGAAGATGAAGCCGAAGCCAAGCAGATTGTTCACAGGCGAAAGCTTTTACTGTGATGGGCGATCAGTTCTATAGAGAAAGTGTTACCGGCGTAGCTGAACGGTGCATCTCCCCTAAGGAGGGCAGACTGATCCTGGAAGAAATCCACTCGGGGATCTATGGTCATCATGCGTCTTCTCGGACCATTGTTGCCAAAGCATACCGAGATGGGTTCTTATGGCCACGTGCTAATGAGATGGCCAAAGATATCGTTGATCACTGCGAAGGTTGCCAATTCTATTCCATTCTATCCCACAAGCCTATGTCTGCCTTGAAGACCATCCAAGTCGTGTGGACATTTGTTGTTTGGGGTCTGGATATGGTCGGCCCCTTTCGAACAGGTGAGAGTGGATTTACACACTTACTTGTTGCAGTCGACAAGTTTACTAAATGGATTGAAGCCAAGCCAATAAAGAAGTTGGACTCGCGCACCGCCATCAACTTCATGAGAGATATAACATTTCGGCATGGAGTTCCTCATAGCATCATAACGGACAATGGCTCCAACTTCGATTCAGAAGAGTTCAGGCGCTTTTGCTCTCGTAAAGGCACTCGGGTGGATTATGCGTCTGTTGCACACCCCCAAACCAAACTGAACCGCCGTCTGTTTTTTGGGGCTTGAGAACAACCCCTAACCGGTCAACTCGACACACACCCTTCTTTCTGGTGTATGGAGTTGAAGCTCTCTTGCCGAGTGATATCCTTCATAACTCTCCTCGTGTGGATTTGTACTCAGAAGCTGAAGCTGAACAGGCGCGGCAAGATGGAGTGGATCTCTTGAAGGAAGAGTGTGAGATGGCCTTGATTCGGTCGACTGCATATCAACAGGATCTTTGTCGCTTCCATGCAAGACATGTCAGGAGTCGGGCGTTCCACGAAGGCGATCTGGTGCTCCGGGTGGATCAGCAAAGACCTCGCAAGTTAGCCCCTACGTGGGAGGGACCATTCGTCGTCACCAAGGTACTGAACAACAGAGCTTATCATCTCTACAACCTCACGAAGAGAGCCGACGAACCCCGAGCTTGGAATGCAGACCTGCTCTGACGTTTTTATGGTTGACAACCAGTCAGATTGATGTAATAAGAGAGTTTACTGAACAATATTGCTTGTTGAAGTCATAATTTATTCAATTTGTGTCGATTCCGATCGCGCAGTTTCTCACCCAAAACATACTCTGAGTGAAGAGCAATCCTCAAACTCGGGGGGCTTAGCTGCGAACATGTTTCGCCTAAGTTAAAAAAACCTTCCGAGTGAATAACAAACTATTCACTAGGATGCTTAGCTGCGAACCAGTCTTTGCCTAAGTATAGAAGTTACTCCGAGTGAAGAGAAATCCTCTCACTCGAGGGCTTAGCTGCGAACATGTTTCGCCTAAGTTCAAAAAAACCTTCCGACTGAATAACAAACTATTCACTCGGATGCTTAGCTGTGAACCAGTCTTCGCCTAAGTATAGAAATCGCTCCGAGTGAAGAGCAATCCTCTCACTCGGGGGCTTAGCTGCGAACATTTTCGCCTAAGTTAAAAAACTCTTTCGAGTGAATAACAAACTATTCACTCGGATGCTTAGCTACAAACCAGTCTTCGCCTAAGTACAAAAATCACTCCGATGAAGAGCAATCCTCTCACTCGGGGGCTTAGCTGCGAACATGTTTCGCCTAAGTTAAAAAACCCTTCCGAGTGAATAACAAACAATTCACTCGGATGCTTACCTGCGAACCAGTCTTCGCCTAAGTATAGAAATCACTCTTAGTGAAGAGCAATCCTCTCACTCGGGGGCTTAGCTGCGAACATATTTCCGCCTAAGTTAAAAACTCTTCCGAGTGAATAACTAACTATTCACTCGGATGCTTAGCTGCGAACCAGTCTTCACCTAAGTAAAGAAACTACTCCGAGTGAAGAGAAATCCTTTCACTCGGGGGCATAGCTGCGAACATGTTTCGCCTAAGTTTAAAAACATTTCAGAGTGAATAACAAACTATTCACTCGGATGCTTAGCTACGAACCAGTCTTCGCCTAAGTATAGAAACTACTCCGAGTGAACAGCAATCCTCTCACTCAGGGGCTTAGCTGCGAACATGTTTCGCCTAAGTTAAAACCCCTTCCGAGTGAATAAGAACGTACTCACTCGGATGCTTAGCTGCGAACAACTCTTCGCCTAAGTAAAACATATACTCTGAATGAAGGGCAAACCTTTCACTCAGGGGATTAGCCACGAGTAAATCGCCTAAGTTAAAAAAACTTTTACGAATGAATAGCAACCTATTCACTTGAGAACTTTCAAAAATCAAAAAAATCTCAAATGCAGATAAATTCAAAAGAATCTGGCACGGATCAAAGTCATCCATGCAGGCGGAAAGTACTCGGGCTCCACACCAAAACGAAGTTTTAACGATAGAGAAACACTCGGCATACCGGGGTGAATTAAAGTTTTGGCAGTGACCATAGTTTCATCTCAAGGCTCCCCAGGACTTGCAGGCTCGACGAAGGTATCAAGGTCGATCCCATCAGCAATGCGAGTCGCTGCGCTGATAAAGGTCTCCATAAAATTTTCAAACTGGAGTTTCTTCGTATTTGCCACCTGGAGTGCCTTCAGCTTGTCTTCTCTTGCTTCCTTACAATGGACTCTGACGAGTGAAAGGGTGACATCAGCTCCACATGGCACACCGGACTTCTTCCATGCATGCACCCTGTGGGGAATCTGACCCAGGCAGCTCATCATAGCTTCCAGATCAGTCTGGAAAGTGTCTTCAGGCCACAACTCCTTGTCAATCTTCCCCACAATAGCTCGCAGTTGGGCAATGTACCCGTGAACCTTCAAGAGGTGAGCATTGAGACGGAATATGTCTACGGCCATAGTGTATGGAACAGGTGACTTGGTGGGATCCAGATACGGCTCCACCTCGTCAGTCTCCTTCTCGAAGTCCGGGCAGAATTCTGTGCGACGGGGAAAATCAAAAACCAGTCACAATTCATTCGATAAAGTTCATAAATATTCACTCGGTGAAGGAAGCATACCAATAAGCGTCGCAAGCATCTCGGTTAGGAAGTCCTTCACAAACTTTTCCATGGTGTTTCCCCTCTTCGCCATTTGATCAAGCTTTTTCCCACACTCAAGTCGTTCTTTCTTTAACTTCGCATTTCCGTCTTCCAACTTACCAACGTCCGAAAGCTTCTTCTCAGCAGCCTCGGGCCTTTGTTTAAGCTCTGCAAGGACCTTGTCCTTGTCTTCAAGTGTCTTCTTCAAGGCATCAAACTCATTGGTCTTCACCTCCAAATCCAGCTGAAGCTGGTTCTTTTCTGATTCCACCTTGGCGTACTTAGATCCAATCTCACAGGCTTTGTGAAAAACACCAAGGGAATAATTCAGTCGACACTAGTACTTTTCTACTTCCGAGTGGAGAAATACAATTCATTCAACCAAATAGTGTCCAACCGCACCCACCCAAGTTCTTAAGACTAATGCCCTTCGTAAAAGATTGACATTAGTCTCGGGGACTACACCTAGTGGATGCACTTAGCGTGCCCCCACTGGATATGAAACCACTCGACCAGGTTTGTCCTGGACGAGTCACAAAAAAGAAACAGACCGTGTTTTCCAATTAGACCCCTGCCGAGGCAAGCACTCAACAACGGTCTCGGGGACTACACCCAGTGGGTGCACTCAGCGTGCCCCCACTGGATACGAAGCCACCCAACAAGGTCCGGCCTGGTCGAGTCAAAAAAAAGAGAAAACTTTCCAGATCAGACCCCTGCTGATGCAAGCATTCGACAGCGGTCTCGGGGACTACACCCAGTGGGCTCACTCAGTGTGCCCCCGCTGGAATAAAGACAAACTACCATACAGCGTACCCCAATGGGTGAAAAATCAAGATTGACAAGACTCAATCGGAAAGCAAGATTGACAAGATTCAATCGGAAAGTAACTTACAATGGCACTTACTCGGATGTTTGCTTGAAGCATCGATCCGGCATCATATGTTAACTTACTGGCCTCGTACGGCTCTTTGGTCTGCTGCATCATCAGTCCGGCTTAGATCATAGCCTCTTTTGCGGCTCCAGTTTGATCCTCTGGGACATGTTGCATAGAATATGCAAGTGTCGAAGGAGTCGGTATCGCAGTGGTGGTAACACGAGCTACCAGAGGAGGTGCAGTCGGCAAAGTTGTCACAATAGTAGATCCAGTCAGAGGACTTGTTATCAGAGCAGTCGAACCGGCTGGAGGAACACTCGACATAGGTGGTACAGGCGCGCCCTGAGTCTGTTCCGCAGCCGTATGCTACGTTTCTTGTTCGTCATCCAAGAGAATGACACCTGAGGCTGTTAATCGACAGTGTCGATTAGTTCAGTCGACGGATTCAGTCTAGAAAACAGATTACAACAAATACTTATCATACCTTGTTGAGGAGCAGGCATGTCCACAACTTCCAAGTCCATGGGATCTTCTCCGGCTCCGACAGGCGTCGTCACCGAGGTAGCAGCTCTGGCAGGTAACTTCCACTCGGTCGTCACAGATACAAAAAGTCACAACGACAAAACAAAGAAAGAGACGAATACTCACGCTGAAGCAACTGGCACGACAATCCTTATACGGGGCAAAGCCTTCCGAGGCTTGGGTGCATCAGGCTTGGGTTGTTTGGCAGTCTTTTCTGAAGAGTCAGTCGCAACAGCCCGGTCGCGCTTCACGTTCCTACTGCTGGATGCTAAGGTCTTGCTCGGAGCAGCTGTTGGATCATGGCGATGCTTAGACCGCGATTCAGGGCATGGAGGAGACTGGTTTTCTTCTTCACTGTCATCCGAGTCATGTTCACTCTGTTGGGAAACGTCGCATGGGAAACAAAAAATTTCCTACGCGCACGAAGACATATGATGGTGATGTCCATCTACGAGGGGATTTCCGATCTACGTACCCTTGTAGATCGCACAGTAGAAGCGTTAAGAAACGTGGTTGATGTAGTGGAACGTCCTCACGTCCCACGAACCGTCCCGCGATCCGTCCCACGATCCGCTCCGATCTAGTGCCGAACGGACGGCACCTCCGCGTTCAGCACACGTACAGCTCGACGATGATCTCGGCCTTCTTGATCCAGTAAGAGAGACGGAGAGGTAGATGAGTTCTCCGGCAGCGTGACGGTGCTCCGGAGGATGGTGGTGATCTAATCTCAGCAGGGCTCCGCCCGAGCTCCGCAGAAATGCGATCTAGAGGTAAAACCGTGGAGATATGTGGTCGGGCTGCCGTGGCAAAGTTGTCTCAAATCATCCCTAAAACCTCCGTATATATAGGTGGGAGAGGGGGGCCTTGCCTTGGGACTCAAGGAGCCCCAAGGGGGTCGGCCGAGCCAAGGGGGGAGTCCTCCCCTTCCAAACCGAATCCAACTAGGTTTGGAAGGAGGAGTCCTTCCCCTTTTTCCCACCTCCTCTTTTTTTCTCTTTGATTTTCTTCCTATGGCGCATAGGGCCTTCTTGGGCTGTCCCACCAGCCCACTAAGGGCTGGTGCGCCACCCCCAAGGCCTATGGGCTTCCCCGGGGTGGATTGCCCCCCCCCCCCCCCCGGTGAACACTCGGAACCCATTCGTCATTCCCGGTACATTCCCGGTAACTCCGAAAACCTTCCGGTAATCAAATGAGGTCATCCTATATATGAATCTTCGTTTCCGGACCATTCCGGAAACCCTCATGACGTCCGCGATCTCATCCGGGACTCCGAACAACATTCGGTTACCAACCATATAACTCAAATATGCATAAAACAACGTCGAACCTTAAGTGTGCAGACCCTGCGGGTTCGAGAACTATGCAGACATGACCCGAGTGACTCCTCGGTCAATATCCAATAGCGAGACCTGGATGCCCATATTGGATCCCACATATTCTACGAAGATCTTATCGTTTGAACCTCGGTGCCAAGGATTCATATAATCCCGTATGTCATTCCCTTCGTCCTTCGGTATGTTACTTGCCCGAGATTCGATCGTCAGTATCCGCATACCTATTTCAATCTCGTTTACCGGCAAGTCTATTTAATCGTTCCGTAATACAAGATCCCGCAACTTACACTAAGTCACATTGCTTGCAAGGCTTGTGTGTGATGTTGTATTACCGAGTGGGCCCCGAGATACCTCTCCGTCATACGGAGTGACAAATCCCAGTCTTGATCCATACTAACTCAACGAACACCTTCGGATATACCTGTAGAGCATCTTTATAGTCACCCAGTTACGTTGCGACGTTTGATACACACAAAGCATTCCTCCGGTGTCAGTGAGTTATATGATCTCATGGTCATAGGAACAAATACTTGACACGCAGAAAACAGTAGCAACAAAATGACACAATCAACATGATACGTCTATTAGTTTGGGTCTAGTCCATCACATGATTCTCCTAATGATGTGATCCCCTTATCAAGTGACAACACTTGCCTATGGTCAGGAAACCTTGACCATCTTTGATCAACGAGCTAGTCAACTAGAGGCTTACTAGGGACAGTGTTTTGTCTATGTATCCACACATGCATTGTGTTTCCAATCAATACAATTATAGCATGGATAATAAACGATTATCATGAACAAAGAAATATAATAACAACTAATTATTACTGCCTCTAGGGCATATTTCCAACAGTCTCCCACTTGCACTAGAGTCAATAATCTAGTTCACATCACCATGTGATTTCAACGAATCCAACACCCATATAGTTATGGGGTCTGATCACGTCTTGCTCGTGAGAGAGGTTTTAGTCAACGGCTCTGAAGCTTTCAGATCCGTGTGTTCTTTACAAATCTTTATGTCATCTTATAGATGCTACTACAATGTGCTATTCGGAAATACTCCAAATATGTACTCTACTATACGAATCCGTTTCACTACTCATAGTTATTCGGATTAGTGTCAAAGCTTGCATCGACGTAACCCTTTACGATGAACTCTTTAACCACCTCCATAATCGAGAAAATTTCCTTAGTCCATTAGTTACTAAGGATAAATTTTGACCGCTGCTAGTGATTCAATCATGGATCACTCTCTGTACCTCTCAGCAGACTTTGAGTCAAGGCACACATCAGGTGCGGTACCCAGCATGGCATACTTTAGAGTCTACGGCTAAGGCATAGAAGACGACCTTCGTCTATTCTCTTTATTCTACCGTGGTCGGGTTTTGAGTCTTACTCAAATTCACACCTTACAACGCAACCAAGAACTCCTTTGCTGATCTATTTTGAACTCCTTCAAAAACTTGTCAAGGCATGCATCTTGTTGAAACTTCCATTAAGCGTTTTCGATCTATCTCCATAGATCTTTGATGCTCAACGTTCAAGTAGCGCAATCCAGGTACTCCTTTGAAAACTCCTTTCAAACAACCTTGTATGCTTTACAGAAATTCTACGTTACTTCTGATCCACAATATGTCAACCACATATACTTATCAGAAATTCTATAGTGCTCCCACTCACTTCTTTGGAAATACAAGTTTCTCATAAACCTTATACAAACCCAAAATATTTGATCATCTCATCAAAGTGTATATTCCAACTCCGAGATGCTTGCACCAGTCCATTGAAGGATCGCTGGAGCTTGCATATTTGCTAGTATCTTTAGGATCGACAAAACCTCCTGGTTGTATCACATACAATGTTTGCTCAAGGAAACCGTCGAGGAAACAATGTTTTGACATCCTACGTGCAATATTTCATAAATAATGCAGCAACTCCTAACATAATTCTAACAGACTTTTAGCATCGCTACGAGTGAGAAAGTCTCATCATAGTCAACTGTTTGATCTTGTCGGAAACATCTTTCCGACAAGTCGAGCTTTTCTTAATAGTGACTTATCACTATCATCGTCTGTCTTCCTTTTAAAGATCCATCTTTACTCAATAGTCCTACGACCATCAAGTAGTTCTTCCAAAGTCTACACTTTGTTTTCATACATGGATCCTCTCTCGGATTTCATGGCCTCCAGCCATTTGTCGGAATCCGGGCCCACCATCGCTTCTCCACAGCTCGTAGGTTCACTATTGTTCAACAACATGACCTCCAAGACAGGGTTACCATACCACTATGTAGTAGTATGCGACCTTGTCGACCTACCAGGCTTGTAGTAACTTGATCCGATGCTCGATGATCACCATCATCAGCTTTCACTTCAATTGGTGTAGGCGCCACAGGAACAACTTCATGCGCCCTGCTACACACTGGTCGAAGTGATGGTTCAGTAACCTCATCAAGTTCTACCACCCTCCGACTCAATTCTTTCGAGAGAAACCTTTCCTCGAGAAAGGATCCATTTCTAGAAACAAACACTTTGCTTTCGGATCTGAGATAGGAGATGTACCCAACTGTTTTGGATATCCTATGAAGATGCATTTATCCGCTTTGGGTTCGAGCTGATCAAACTGAAACTTCTTCACATAAGTGTCGAAGCCCCAAACTTTCAAGAAACGACAGTTTAGATTTCTCTAAACCTCAGTCTATACTGTGTCATCTCAACGGAAATACGTGGTGCCCTATTTAAAGTGAATGCGGTTGTCTCTAATGCATAACCCATAAACGATAGTGGTAATTCGATAAGAGACATCATAGCATGCACCATACCAAATAGTGTGTGGCTATGACGTTCAGACGCATCATCACACTATGATGTCCAGGTGGCATGAACTGCAAAACAATTTCCACATTGTCTTAACTGCGTACCAAAACTCGTAACTCAGATATTCATTTCTATGATCATATCGTAGACAGTTTATCCTCTTGTTACGACGAACTTCACTCTGAAACAGAATTGAATTTTTCAATATTTCAGACTTGTGATTCATTAAGTAAATACTCTTGTATCTACTTAAGTCGTCATTGAAGTAAGAACATAATGATATCCACTGCGTGCCTCAGCACCCATTGGACTCCATACATCAAAATGTATCACTTCCAACAAGTTACTATCTTGTTTCATCTCAATGAAAACAAGGCCTTGCTCATGTGGTATGATTAGCATGTCACTAGTGATTCAAAATCAAGTAAATATAAAGATCCATCAGCATGGAGCCTCTTCATGCAATTTATACTAACATGACTCAAGCGGCAGTGCCACAAGTAAGTGGTACTATCATCATTACCTCGTATCTTTTGGCACCAATATTATGAACATGTGTAACACTACGATCGAGATTCAATAAACCATTGAAGGTGATTATTCAAGCAAATAGAGTAACTATTATTCTCTTTAAATGAATAACCGTATTGCAATAAACACGATCCAATCATGTTCATGCTTAACGCAAGCACCAAATAACAATTATTTAGGTTTAACACCAATCCCGATGGTAGAGGGAGCGTGCGACGTTTTGATCATATCAATCTTAGAAACACTTCCAACACGTATCGTCACCTCGCCTTTAGCTAGTCTCCGTTTATGTCGTAGCTATCATTTCGTGTTACTAATCACTTAGCAACCGAACCGGTATCCAATACCCTCATGCTACTAGGAGTACTAGTAAAGTACACATCATGTATATCAAATATACTTATTTTGACTTTTGCCAGCCTTCTTATCTACCAAGTATCTAGAGTTGCTCCGCCTCAGTGACTGTTCCCCTCATTACAGAAGCACTTAGTCTCAGGTTTGGGTTTAATCTTGGGTCTCTTCATTAGTGCAGCAACTGTTTTGCCGTTTCGCGAAGTATCCCTTCTAGCCCTTGCCTTTCTTGAAACTTAGTGGTTTTACAAACCATCAACTATTGATGCTCCTTATTGATTTCTACTTTCGCAGTGTCAAACATCGCGAATCGCTCAAGGATCATTGTATCTATCCTTGATGTGTTATAGTTCATCACGAAGCTCTCACAGCTCGGTGGCAGTGACTTTGGAGAACCATCACTATCTCATCTGGAAGATTAACTCCCACTTGATTCAAGCGATTGTCGTACTCAGACAATCTGAGCACACGCTCAACGATTGAGCTTTTCTCCTTTATTTTGTGGACAAAGAATCTTGTCGGAGGTCTCGTACCTCTTAACAAGGGCACAAGCATGAAATCACAATTTCATCTCTTTAGAACATCACTTATGTTTCGTGACGTTTCAAAACGTCTTCGGCACCTTGCTTCTAAGCCATTAAGTATTTTGCACTGAACTATCGTGTAGTCATCAGAAACGTGTATGTCGGATGTTCACAACATCTATAGACGACGCTCGAGGTGCAGCACACCGAGTGGCGCATTAAGGACATAAGCCTTCTGCGCAGCAATGAGGACAATCCTCGGTTTTACAGACTTAGTCTGCAAAGTTTGCTACTATCAACTTTCAACTAAATTTTCTCTAGGAACATATATAAAAATAGTAGAGCTATAGCGCAAGCTACATCGTAATTCGCAAAGACCATTAGACTATGTTCATGACAATTAGTTCAATTAATCATATTACTTAAGAACTCCCACTCAAAAAGTACATCTCTCTAGTCATTTGAGTGGTACATGATCCAAATCCACTATCTCAAGTCCGATCATCACGTGAGTCGAGAATAGTTTCAGTGGTAAGCATCTCTATGCTAATCATATCAACTATACGATTCATGCTCGACCTTTCGGTCTCATGTGTTCCGAGGCCATGTCTGCACATGCTAGGCTCGTCAAGCTTAACCCGAGTGTTCTGCGTGTGCAACTGTTTTGCACCCGTTGTATGTGAACGTTGAGTCTATCACACCCGATCATCACGTGGTGTCTCGAAACAAAGAACTGTCGCAACGGTGCACAGTCGGGGAGAACACAATTTCGTCTTGAAATTTTAGTGAGAGATCACCTCATAATGCTACCGTCGTTCTAAGCAAAATAAGGTGCATAAAAGGATTAACATCACATGCAATTCATAAGTGACATGATATGGCCATCATCACGTGCTCCTTGATCTCCATCACCAAAGCACCGGCACGATCTTCTTGTCACCGGCGTCACACCATGATCTCCATCATCATGATCTCCATCAACGTGTCGCCATCGGGGTTGTCGTGCTACTCATGCTAATACTACTAAAGCTACGTCCTAGCAATATAGTAAACGCATCTGCAAGCACAAACATTAGTTTAAAGACAACCCTATGGCTCCTGCCGGTTGCCGTACCATCGACGTGCAAGTCGATATTTCCTATTACAACATGATCATCTCATACATCCAATATATTACATCACATCGTTGGCCATATCACATCACAAGCATACCCTGCAAAAACAAGTTAGACGCCCTCTAATTGTTGTTGCATGTTTTACGTGGTGACCATGGGCATCTAGTAGGATCGCATCTTACTTACGCAAACACCACAACGGAGATATATGAATTGCTATTTAACCTCATCCAAGGACCTCCTCTGTCAAATCCGATTCAACTAAAGTTGGAGAAACTGACACTCGCTGGTCATCTTTGAGCAATGGAGTTACTCGTAGCGATGAAACCAGTCTCTCGTAAGCGTACGAGTAATGTCGGTCCGAGCCGCTTCGATCCAACAATACCGCGGAATCAAGAAAAGACTAAGGAGGGCAGCAAAACGCACATCACCGCCCACAAAAAAAATTCTGTTCTACTCGAGAAGACATCTACGCATGAATCTAGCTCATGATGCCACTGTTGGGGAACGTCGCATGGGAAACAAAAAATTTCCTACGCGCACGAAGACCTATCATGGTGATGTCCATCTACGAGAGGGGATTTCCGATCTACGTACCCTTGTAGATCGCAGAGAAGAAGCGTTAAGAAACGCGGTTGATGTAGTGGAACGTCCTCACGTCCCTCGATCTGCCCCGCGAACCGTCCCGCGATCCGTCCCACGATCCGCTCCGATCTAGTGCCGAACGGACGGCACCTCCGCGTTCAGCACACGTACAGCTCAACGATGATCTCCGCCTTCTTGATCCAGCAAGACAGACGGAGAGGTAGATGAGTTCTCCGGCAGCGTGATGGTGCTCAGGAGGTTGGTGGTGATCTAATCTCAGCAGGGCTCCGCCCGAGCTCCGCAGAAATGCGATCTAGAGGTAAAACCGTGGAGATATGTGGTTGGGCTGCCGTGGCAAAGTTGTCTCAAATCAGCCCTAAAACCTCCGTACATATAGGTGGGAGAGGAGGGCATTGCCTTGGGACTCAAGGAGCCCCAAGGGGATCGGCCGAGCCAAGGGGGGGAGTCCTCCCCTTCCAAACCGAATCCAACTAGGTTTGGAAGGAGGAGTCCTTCCCCTTTTTCCCACCTCCTCTTTTTTTTTCTTTTCTCTTTGATTTTCTTCCTATGGCGCATAGGGCCTTCTTGGGCTGTCCCACCAGCCCACTAAGGGCTGGTGCGCCACCCCCAAGGCCTATGGGCTTCCCCGGGTTGGATTGCCCCCCCCCCCCCGGTGAACACTCGGAACCCATTCGTCATTCCCGGTACATTCCCGGTAACTCCGAAAACCTTCCGGTAATCAAATGAGGTCATCCTATATATCAATCTTCGTTTTCGGACCATTCCGGAAACCCTCGTGACGTCCGTGATCTCATACGGGACTCCGAACAACATTCGGTTACCAACCATATAACTCAAATACGCATAAAACAACGTCGAACCTTAAGTGTGCAGACCCTGCGGGTTCGAGAACTATGCAGACATGACCCGAGTGACTCCTCGGTCAATATCCAATAGCGGGACCTGGATGCCCATATTGGATCCCACATATTCTACGAAGATCTTACTGTTTGAACCTCAGTGCCAAGGATTCATATAATCCCGTATGTCATTCCCTTCGTCCTTTGGTATGTTACTTGCGCGAGATTCGATCGTCAGTATCCGCATACCTATTTCAATCTCGTTTACCCGCAAGTCTCTTTACTCGTTCCGTAATACAAGATCCCGCAACTTACACTAAGTCACATTGCTTGCAAGGCTTGTGTGTGATGTTGTATTACCGAGTGGGCCCCGAGATACCTCTCCGTCATACGGAGTGACAAATCCCAGTCTTGATCCATACTAACTCAACGAACACCTTCGGATATACCTGTAGAGCATCTTTATAGTCACCCAGTTACGTTGCGACGTTTGATACACACAAAGCATTCCTCCGGTGTCAGTGAGTTATATGATATCATGGTCATAGGAACAAATACTTGACACGCAGAAAACAGTAGCAACAAAATGACACGATCAACATGCTACGTCTATTAGTTTGGGTCTAGTCCATCACATGATTCTCCTAATGATGTGATCCCGTTATCAAGTGACAACACTTGCCTATGGTCAGGAAACCTTGACCATCTTTGATCAACGAGCTAGTCAACTAGAGGCTTACTAGGGACAGTCTTTTGTCTATGTATCCACACATGCACTGTGTTTCTAATCAATACAATTATATCATGGATAATAAACGATTATCATGAACAAAGAAATATAATAACAACTAATTATTACTGCCTCTAGGGCATATTTCCAACACACTCTCCTTGCTATCATTAGCGTAATCGTTGTTGCCGCTGCCACCTTAACCCCACCCCCCCCCCACCCCCCGATGTCAAACTGTTCCCCATTAGGTAGGGGACAATGCAAGTTCATCCACTCATGCAAGGAACGAAAGCAACAAAATCAGTCAGTCAAATATCCAGTCACTCGACAGAGATATGAAAGCAATCAGAAAGGATACAACATACGAGTTTTTGTGGTTTATTCTCAGCAGAATAAGGTGCAACTCGCTTGGGTCCTATGGGATTGTCACGAGGTCCGGTGATGCTCTTGATCCACTGGGCTATAGTTTCTTCCGAAACCTCCTTAGGATGCGACCGATTGGAATCTCCAAGGCCCGAGTAGTGCCACATAGCATGGTCTCTCGCATGAAGAGGCTGGATGCGCCGGCCAAGGTATGTCTCAAGCAGATCCATTCCCGTCACTCCGCTTTGGACCAACTTAATCACCTCAGCTACCAAAATCTCCACCTCACTCTTCTCATCTTCGAACACATTTATCAATCTAGGAGCAGTTGCATGACCTAAGGTGAAAGGAGGAAGGCTAGTCGACATGTTCGGAGACGCAACGTCATTGCAATAGAACCATGTCGACTGCCAATTCCAGGCCTATTCAGGAAGGGTAATTTGGGGATACGTACTCCTACCCCTCTTTTGGATCCCTAAACCGCCGCATAACTGGATGACATGGGTCCTACGGTCACTCGGGTTCGCTTTCTTCACTGTTTGAGATCGCACAGAGAAGATGTGCTTGAACAGCCCCAGTGAGCAGGATAGCCCAAGAAACACTCACACAGTGTGACAAACGCGGAGAGATATGCAATGGTGTTTGGAGGGACATTATGAAGTTGTGCTCCGAAATAATAGAGAAAGCCGCGCATAAAAGGATGCAGAGGCAGAGAGAAACCTCGTTCAATGTGGGTCAGGAGAAGGACTCGTTCCCCTTCGCGGGGCTCCAGCTCGAGCTCTCCTTCTGGCAGCCTCCAAGATTTGTTGGCCATCATCCCATGCTCCACGAGCTCCAGGACGTCTTCTTTCATGACGGTGGATGGGAGAAAGTCCCCCTGAATCCACCCCGGCGGCAGCTAAGTTCGGCCGTCTGTTTTCTCCATCTTACCGCCCTTCTAGGCGCGCTCGAGCTTTGTGGTCTTACTCTTTGCCATGGCCGCAGCGGCGGAGATGAACCCAAGTAACGCGTGCGAAACGGAGGTGGAGAGGTGGTGAGTAAGAATCAAAGGAAAGCACTGCCTCAACCCTAGCGCCGGCCGGATTTATATAATCACCCGAGTGAGTCGCTGACTGGTGGACCCCCCCCAGATCTCTGCATATCCCGATAACAGAGGAGATGTGACGCGTGGCGATCATGATGGTGCGATAATCGAGGCGTCATTGCCCCACTTGCCCTGGCAATTGTGTCATCACCACGCAGTGTGCGGAAACCGAAATTTCGAATCCCGTGAAATCCGAAACTAACGAACTGATCCGTCACATCCCAAGATCTCGTCAGTCTCTCGGAGTAACTTCAAGCACTTAAATTCACTCGACATGCTTCGCAGCACAATCGATCAAGGTGAATGACAAAGATTTCAGTCGACACAAAGTTCTATCAAACCCAGAAGTATGTTCAAGATCAGTATGGCTCGATGAATCCACATCAACCCCTTCCTCACTCGAACCCCGATCCATTCGGGGGCTAATGATGGGGATATATACCTAGGGTAGGGTCACAGGCCTGACCTAAGTGTCCTACCTAAGGGTACCTCATTATTAGCTGGAGGGTCACGAAGAAGATCCCGACTGGATGGCCATGGCATCTAAAAAGTCACTCGATAAGAAGTCACTCAGAAGATATTCCCCTTCACTCGACAACCAACTTCCACTCGGAAGACACCAGTTGACGCAGATGACCAGAAGTCACCTCCAAGGAGGCCAACGGGCAAGCGCTCAATTGATGGTCATGAATAGCATTAATTACATACATACGTTGTCAGTAACGTACACCTTTAAACCTTATTGATCGAACCCTTTGATGATGGGGCCTTGATGAGGGGTAGTGTACTCTATATAAGCCACCCCTCCCCTCTGGCACAAGGATTCACACCCCCTGTAACACACATTTCACACCGCAAGATCTCCCGAGCACTGAGACATAGGGTTGTTACCTCCACGAGAGGGGCCTGAACTCATACATCTTGCGTACAAGCTTGCCGTAGCTAGGACTCTGCCCTCTCCATTCGTACCCTACACCTCTACTGTCAGGTTCATTCCCACGATAGGGAGTGAACAAACATAGGATTAGTCATTGATAAAATCCATGCAAAATTAAGATAGAGGAGAGGAGATTCACATATAAGTATACTATCTTGTGTTGGGTAACGTAGTAGTAATTCAAAAAATTCCTATGTCATACCATGATCTATCTAGGAGAAACCAGCAATGAGAGAGGTTGTAGAGCATCTTCATACCTTTGAAGATCACTAAGCAGAAGCGTTACTATGAACGCGGTTGATGGAGTCGTACTCGTATCGATTTAGATCACGGAAGATTCCGATCTAAGCGCTGAACAACAGCGCCTCCGTGTTCAACACACGTGCAGCACGGTAACGTCTCCTTCACCTTGATCCAGCAAGGAGAGAGGAGAAGTTGAGTGAGAGCTCGGGCAGCACGACGACCTGGTGACGGTGGAGCTGCGTGGTACTCCGGCAGGGCTTCGCCAAGCGCTACGGAGTAGGAGGAGGAGGAAGAGCAGGGTTGCACCGAGGGAGGAAGAAAACTTGTGTGTTTGCAGCCCCAAACCCTTGGGTATATATAGGAGGAATAGGAGGAGGAGGGCCGGCCACCCTAGGATTTCCCCTAGGTGGTGCGGCAGCCAAGGAGGGGATGGCGGCCATGGTTGAGGTGGCTTGCCTCCCAAGTTGGGAGGTGGGCCACCATCGCCCTAGGGTTTCCATCCATAGGCGCCCTTGGGCCTTGGTTCGGCCGAGCAAGCCCACCTAGGTGGCTGGCTACCACCTTATTTTGGCCCTTGTGGCCCTCCGGGGCTAGTGGCCCCTCCCGGTGGGCCTCCGACACCCTTTCGGTGGTCCCGGTACAATACCGATATATCCCGAAACCTTTCGGTGATCGAAACTCGACTTCCTATATATAAATCTTTACCTCTAGACCATTCCAGAGCTCCTCATGATGCCTGGGATCTCATCACGGACTCCTAACAACCTTTGGTAACCACACACTATTCTAGTTACAACTCTAGCGTCATCGAACCTTAAGTGTGTAGACCCTACGGGTTCGGGAACCATGCACACATGACCGAGACACCTCTCCGGTCAATAACCAACAGCAGGATATGGATACCCATGTTGGCTCCCACATGTTCCATGATGATCTCATTGGATGAACCACGATGTCGGGGATTCAATCAATCCCGTATGAATTCCCTTTGTCTACCGGTATGATACTTTCCTAAGATTCGATCCCGGTATCCCTATACCTTGTTCAATCTCGTTACCGGCAAGTCTCTTTACTTGTTCCATAACACATCATCTCGTGGCTAACTCCTTAGTCACATTGATATCATTACAATGATGCACTACCGAGTGGGCCCAGTGATACCTCTCCGTCAGACGGAGCGACAAATCCCAGTCTCGATTCGTACCCACCCAACAAACACTTTCGGAGATACCTGTAGTGCACCTTTATAATCACCCAGTTACGTTGTGATGTTTCATACACCCAAAGCACTCCTACGGTATCCGGGGATCGCACAATCTCATGGTCTAAGGAAATGATACTTGACATTTTAAAAGCTTTAGCAGGCAAACTACACGATCTTGTGCTATGCTTAGGATTGGGTCTTGTCCATCACATCATTCTCCTAATGATGTGATCCCATTATCAATGACATCCAATGTTCATGGCTAGGAAACCATAACCATCTATTGATCAACGAGCTAGCCAACAAGAGGCTCAATAGGGACATGTTGTGGTCTATATATTCACACATGTATTACAGTTTCCGGTTAATACATTTAGAGCATGAATAATAGACAATTATCATGAACAAGGAAATATAATAATAACCACTTTAATATTGCCTCTAGGGCATATTTCCAACAGTCTCCCACTTGCACTAGAGTCAATAATCTAGTTACATTGTGATGAATCGAACACCCATAGAGTTCTAGTGTTGATCATGTTTCGCTCGTGGAAGAGGTTTAGTCAATGGATCTGCAAAATTCAGATCCATATGTACTTTACAAATATCTATATCTCCATCATGGATGTATCCATGAATGGAGTTGAAGCGGCACTTGATGTGCTTGGTCTTCTTGTGAAACCTGGGCTCCTTGGCAATGGGAGTAGCTCTAGTGTTGTCACAGAAGAGAGTCATCGGGCCGGACGCACTGGGAATCACTCCTAGGTCGGTGATGAACTCCTTCATCCAGACTCCTTCTTGTGCTGCTTCCGAAGCAGCTATGTACTCCGCTTCACATGTAGATGCCGCCACGACACTTTGCTTGCAACTGCACTAGCTGACTGCCCCACCATTCAAAATATACACGTATCCGGTTTGTGACTTGGAGTCATCCGGATCTGTGTCGAAGCTAGCATCGTCATAACCCTTTACGACGAGCTCTTAGGCACCTCCATAAACGAGAAGCATATCTTTAGTCCTTTTCAGGTACTTAAGGATATTCTTGACCACTGTCCAGTGATCCACTCCTGGATCACTTTGGTACCTCCCTACCAAACTTATGTCAAGGTTCACACCAGGTCTGGTACACAGCATGGCATACATAATAGAGCCTATGGCTGAAGCATAGGGGACGGTACTCATCTTTTCTCTATCTTCTACCATGGTCGGACGTTGAGCTCCGACTTTAGCATCGCTACGGGTGAGAAAGTCTCATCGTAGTCAATTCATTGAACTTGTCGATAACCTTTAGCGACAAGTCGAGCCTTATACATGGTCACATTACCATCCATGTCAGTCTTCTTCTTAAAGATCCATTTATTTTCTATGGCTCGCCGATCATCGGGCAAGTCCACCAAAGTCCACACTTTGTTCTCATACATGGATCCTATCTCGGATTTCATGGCTTCAAGCCATTTGTTGGAATCCGGGCCCGTCATCGCTTCTTCATAGTTCAAAGGTTCACTGTTGTCCAACAACATGATTTTCATGACAGGGTTGTCGTACCACTCTGGTGCGGAACGTGTCCTTGTGGACCTTCGAGGTTCAGTAGCAAATTGATCCAAAGATTCATGATCATCATCATTAACTTCCTCTCTAGTCGGTGCAGGCACCACAGAAACATTTTCGTGCGCTGTGCTACTCTCCGGTTCGAGAGGAGGTACAGTTACCCCATCAAGTTCTACTTTCCTCGCACTTACTTCTTTCAAGAGAAACTCCTTCTCTATAAAGGATTTGTTCTTGGCAACAAAGATTTTGCCTTCGGATCTAAGATAGAAGTTTCCTTAGGGTATCCTATGAAGATGCATTTTTCCGCTTTGGGTTCGAGCTTCTCAGGTTGATGTTTCTTCACATAAGCATCGCAGCCCCAAACTTTCAGAAACGACAGCTTAGGTTTCTTTCCAAACCATAATTCATACGGTGTCGTCTCAACGGATTTAGATGGTGCCCTATTTAAAGTGAATGCGGCAGTTTCTAATGCATGTCCACAAAATGATAGCGGAAAATCAGTAAGAGACATCATAGATTGCACCATATCCAATAGAGTGCGATTATGACGTTCAGACACACCATTACGTTGAGGTGTGCTAGGCAGCGTGAGTTGTGAAACAATTCCACATTTTCTTAAGTGCGTGCCAAACTCGTGACTCAAATATTCTCCTCCACAATCAGATCGTAAGAACATTATTTTCTTTTCACGTTGATTCTCTACCTCACTCTAAAATTCCTTGAACCTTTCAAAGGTTTCAGACTTGTGTTTCATTAAGTAGACATACCCATATCTGCTTAAATCATCAGTGAGGGTGAGAACATAATGATAGCCACCGCGAGCCTCAACGCTCATTGGACCGCATACATCAGTGTGTATTATTTCCAATAAGTTAGTCGCTCGCTCCATTGTTCTGGAGAATGGAGTCTTTGTCATCTTGCCCATGAGGCACGGTTCGCATGTGTCAAATGATTCAAAATCAAGAGACTCCAAAAGTCCATCTGTATGGAGTTTCTTCATGCATTTGACACCGATATGACCAAGGCGGCAGTGCCACAAGTATGTGGGACTATCATTATCAACCTTACATATTTTGGTACTCACACTATGAACATGTGTAACATCACGTTTGAGATTCATCAAGAATAAACCATTGACCAGCGGAGCATGACCATAAAACAGGTCACTCATATAAATAGAAAAACCATTATTCTAAGACTTAAATGAGTAGCCATCTCGCATCAAGCGAGATCCCGATACAATGTTCATGCTCAAAGTTGGTACTAAATAACAATTATTAAGGTTTAAAACTAATCCCGAAGGTAGATGTAGAGGTAGCGTGCCGACGGCGATCACATCGACCTTGGAACCATTCCCGACGCGCATCGTCACCTCGTCCTTTGCCAGTCTCCGCTTATTCTGTAGTTCCTGTTTTGAGTTGCAAATGTGAGCAACAGTACAGGTATCAAATACCCAGGAGCTACTACGAGCGCTGGTAAGGTACACATCAATAACATGTGTATCATATATACCTTTGACGTTGCCGGTCTTATTATCCGCTAAGTACTTGGGGCAATTCCGCTTCCAGCGACCGGTTCCCTTGCAGTAATAGCACTCGGTCTCAGGCTTGGGTCCATTCTTGCGCTTCTTCCCGACAACTGTTTTACCGGGCGTGGCAACTTCTTTGCCATCCTTCTTGAAGTTCTTTTTACCGTTGCCTTTCTTGAAACTGGTTGTCTTATTCACCGTCAACACTTGATGTTCCTTCTTGATTTCCACCTCCGCTGATTTCAGCATTGAATATAACTCGAGAATGGTCTTTCCCATCCCTTGCATGTTATAATTCATCACGAAGCTCTTGTAGCTAGGTGGAACCGACTCGAGGATTCTGTCAATGACCGCGTCATCCGTAAGATTAACTTCCAGCTGAGACATACGGTTGTGCAGTCCAGACATTCTAAGTATGTGCTCACTGACAGAACTATATTCCTCCATCTTACAGCTAGAGAACTTGTCGGAGACCTCATATCTCTCGACCCAGGCATGAGCTTGGAAAACTAGTTTCAGCTCTTGGAACATCTCATATGCTCCATGTTGCTCAAAACGCTTTTGAAGCCCCGGTTCTAAACTGTAAAGCATGTTGCACTAAACCAGAGAGTGGTCATCACTTTGCGACTGCCAGGCGTTCATAACGTCCTGGGCTGCCGCGGGAATGGGAGGATCACCTAGCGGTGCATCAAGGACATATACCTTCTTGGAAGCAGTGAGGATGAGCTTTATATTACGAGCCCAGTCCGCATAGTTTCTACCATCGTCTTTCAGCTTGGTTTTCTCTAGGAACGCGTTGAAATTGAAGTTGACATGACCGTTGTCCATTGGATCTACAACACTGTAAAGACATTTTTAGACTAAGTTCATGATAATTAAGTCCATCTAATTAAATTATTTAATGAACTCCCACTTAGATTGACATCCTTCCAGTCATCTAAGTGATACATGATCCATGTCGACTAGCCCGTGTCCGATCATCGCGTGAGACGGACTAGTCATCAATGGTGAACATCTCCATGTTGATCGTATCTCCATACAACTCATGTTCGACCTTTCGGTATCTTGTGTTTCGAGGCTATGTCTGTACATGCTAGGCTCGTCAAGTCAACCTAAGTGTTTTGCATGTGTAAATCTGGCTTACACCCGTTGTATGCGAATGTTAGAATCTATCACACCCGATCATCACGTGGTGCTTCGAGACAACGATCCTTCGCAACACTTCACACTTAGGGGGGACACTTTTCTTGAAATTTTAGTGAAGGGGTCATCTTATTTACTACCGTCGTTCTAAGCAAATAAGATATAGAAACATGATAAACATCACATGCAATCATATAGTGACATGATATTGCCATTATCATCTTGCACCTTTGATCTCCATCTTCGGGCGCGGCATGATCATCATTGTCACCGGCATGACACCATGATCTTCATCATTATGATCTCCATCATTGTGTCTTCATGAAGTCGTCTCGCCGACTATTACTTCTACTACTACGGCTAACGGTTAGCAACAAAGTAAAGTAATCACATGTGTTGCATCTCATACAATAAATTAAGACAACTTATATGGCTCCTGTCGGTTGTCATACTCATCTACATGCACGTCATGAATACTATTACAAGAACATGATCAATCTCATACATCACATATATATCATCACATCCTTTTGTCCATATCACATCACATAGCATACCCTGCAAAAACAAGTTAGACGTCCTCTAATTGTTGTTGCAAGTTTTACGTGGCTGATTTGGGTTTCTAGCAAGAACACTTCTTACCTACGTGACAGCCACAACGATGATATGCCAATGCTATTTACCCTTCATAAGGACCCTTTTCATCGAATCCAATTCGACTAAAGTGGGAGAGACAGAAACCCGCTAGCCACCTTATGCAACAAATGCATGTCAGGCAGTGGAACCAGTCTCACGTAAGCGTACGTGTAAAGTCGGTCCGGGCCGCTTCATCCCACAATACCGTCGAGAAAAGATTGGACTAGTAAAGGCAAGCAATTGACAAAATCTTCGTCCACAACTTTTGTGTTCTACTCGTGCATAGAATATATGCATAGAACCTGGCTCGGATGACACTATTGGGTAACATAGTAGTAATTCAAAATTTTCCTACGTCGTACCAAGATCTCTCTTGGAGAAACCAGCAATGAGAGAGGTTGTAGAGCATCTTCATACCTTTGAAGATTGCTAAGTGGAAGCATTACTACGAATGCGTTTGATGGAGTCGTACTCGTAGCGATTTAGATCGCGAAACATTCAGATCTAAGCGCCAAACAACGGCGCCTTCGCGTTCAACACACGTGCAACTCGGTGACGTCTCCTTCACCTTGATCCAGCAAGGAGAGAGGAGAAGTTGAGGTAGAGCTCCGACAGTATGACGGCACGGTGACGATGGAGCTGCGTGGTACTCCGGCAGGGCTTCGCCAAGCGCTACGGAGGAGGAGGAGGAGGAAGAGCAGGGCTGCGCCGAGGGAGGAAGAAAACTCGTGTGTTTGCAGCACCAAATCTTTGGGTATATATAGAGGTGAGGAGGAGCAGGGCTGGCCACCCTAGGGTTTCCCCTAGGTGGTGCGACGGCTAAGGAGGGGGCGGCGGCCAGGGTTGAGGTGGCTTGCCTCCCAAGTTGGGAGGTGGGCCACCATCGCCCTAGGGTTCCCAGCTCTAGGCGTCCTTGGGCCTTGGTTCAGCCGAGCTAGCCCACATAGGTGGCTGGATCCCACCTTATTTCGGCCCTTGTGGCCCTCCAGAGCTGGTGGCCCCTCTCGGTGGGCCTCCGACACCCTTTCGGTGGTCCCGGTACAATACCGATATACCCTGGAACCTTTCGGTGACCGAAACTCGACTTCCTATATATAAATCTTTACCTCCGGACCATTCTGGAGCTCCTCGTGGCGTCCAGGATCTCATCCGGGACTCCGAACAACCTTCGGTAACCATGCACTATTCTCATTACAACTCTAGCATCATCGAACCTTGAGTGTGTAGACCCTACGGGTTCAGGAACCATGCAGACATGATCGAGACACCTCTCCGGTCAATAACCAACAACGGGATCTGGATACCATGTTGGCTCCCACATGTTCCACGATGATCTCATTGGATGAACCATGATGTCGGGGATTCAATCAATCCCGTATGCAAATCCCTTTGTCTACTGGTATGATACTTGCCCGAGATTCGATCGTCAGTATCCCTATACCTTGTTCAATCTCATTACCGGTAAGTCTCTTTACTCGTTCCGTAACACATCATCCCGTGGCTAACTCATTAGTCAGATTGAGCTCATTACGATGATGCACTACCGAGTGGGCCCAGAGATACCTCTGTGTCACATGGAGCGACAAATCCCAGTCTTGATTCGTACCAACCCAACAGACACTTTCGGAGATACATGTAGTGCACCTTTATAATCACCCAATTACGTTGTGGCGTTTGATACACCCAAAGCACTCCTACGGTATCCGGGGGTTGCACAATCTCATGGCCTGAGGAAATGATACTTGACATTATAAAAGCTTTAGCAGACGAACTACACGATCTTGTGCTATGCTTAGGATTGTGTCTTGTCCATCGCATCATTCTCCTAATGATGTGATCCTGTTATCAAAGACATCTAATGTCCATGGCTAGGAAACCATAACCATCTATTGATCAACGAGCTAGCCAACTAGAGGCTCACTAGGGACATGTTGTGGTCTATATATTCACACATGTATTACGGTTTCCGGTTAATACATTTATAGCATGAATAATAGACAATTATCATGAACAAGGAAATATAATAATAACCACTTTATTATTGCCTCTAGGGCATATTTCCAACATCTTCGACATCTTTTATGATTGTGAGCCCCCACCAAATATTATATAATGATCAAAGTGTTGATGTTGGACAAGGAATACGGCATAATGAGTTATGTTTGTTTACATTCACATAGAAGTTATATTGTCATGGATCCTCTAACATGTGGTACTTTCTTAGGATCCTTTTCTAGCCCAAAAATTCACACTAAGTAGAGATACTACTTGTGCATCTGTAACCCTTAAACCCAGTTTCTCGCCATGAGAGTCCACCATACCTACCTATCGATTGAATAAGATCCTTCAAGTAAGTCGTCATCGATGCACAAAGCAATAAAAATGCTCCTAAACATGTATGTTCTTTTATTGTAAGGGAAAATAAGCTTTGTACGATCTTGTGATGGCGAAGGAATAAAAGTGACATACTGCATAATAAAGTTTGCTATCATAAGGGAAAATATAAATTGGCATTCCTTTACTCAAGAATTTGTACGTCCTAAATTAAAAAGTGCATGACAACATCTGCTTCCCTCTGCGAAGGGCATATCTTTTACTTTCATGCATTTACTTTTATGCAAGAGTCAATAATGTTTATCCCCATTCCTACCTATTAATTCTCTAGTTGGCAAGCACCGTGTGTTGGGGAAAGATCCAGATATATATATATCCAGCTGGATGTAGGTGAATATGAGCCATTATTGTTCACATTATCCTTGAGGTAAATAAGTTGGGTGGCAAAAGCATTGAAGTCCATATCTTCCTATGTGTCCAATGGAAGCATTAGCTCCAAAAATATGCAATGAGTGTCAGCAATCATAGAAGACTAAATGATAGTTGAGTATGTGAATTTGTTAATATGAAAGCTCTTACATAGACTCTTCTCTGAAATATGATGAATTGTGATTGTTTCAGTGACTAAGAACATAGTTTGTTGATTGTCAATAATGTTTATGCTTCATACTTCAATAATTGTTGATAGATTATTACTTGTTTATGAGAAGTCATGTTATGAAAAACTTGCTGCTATGCTAATATTCATGATGCTCTCATGTGTGTATTTTGTTTTTATCGACACCTCACTCTCAAATTATGTCGTCATTATTATCGAGTTCCGCTTTCGCTTGAGGACAGGCGAGGTCTAAGCTTGGGGGAGTTGATATGTCCATTTTGCAACATGATTTCCTATTGATATTTATGTTATGATTGGTCATTATTCCACATTATGATATAATTTTTATGCCTTTCCTCTCTGAATTTACAAGGTACATCACAAAGAGGGAAATTACCGAAAACTGGAATTCTGGACTTGAAAACCAAGAAAAATGCTGAAAGTTCATTGGACTCCAAATGACCAGAAACTTCACGGAGAATTTTTTGTGGAATATATGGGAATATACGGAGCAAAAATATACCAAAGGGGCCACCTGTTGGTGCCAAGCCAACAGGACGCGTCCACCCCACTGGCACGCCCTGATGGCTTGGGGCCACCTCCCAGGTGCCCTGGACTCCCTCTTCTGCTATAAGACGGCTTTTGACCTAGAGGAAAATAAGAAGAAATAATCGAGATGAAGCGTCGGCTTACCGAGGCAGAAACCTGGGCAGAGGCCCTTTTGCTCTCCGGTAGAGTGATTCTGTGGGGGGGAAACTTCCCTCCGGGAGGTGGAAATCGAAGCCATCATCATCACCAACGCTTCCTCCTTCGTGGGAGGACCAATCTACATCAACATATTCACCAGCAACATCTCATCTCAAACCCTAGTTCATCTCTTGTATTCAAGATCTGGCTGATAACGACTGAGTCACGTCCCCCGCGTCGCCTCCTCCCTGGTGGCTCGGGGGAAACCCTAGCACCGCCGCCGCCGCGTTTTCCCCCTCTCTCCCTCTCCTCCGCCGCTGCCAGAGGGAGCCACGGCACTGGCTTGTGGCCTCGGTGAAGGTGGCGGCGGGGACCCTGCGTCTGGACAGCGGCGGTTCCCGGGGTGGCGGGGATCTTGCGTCTGACGACGGCGGTTCCCGGGGCGGCGGTTCCCGGAGCGCCAGCTTCGTTCCAGAGGCAGCGGCTACCGGTGGCGGCGGGGATCTTAGGCCTGGACAACGGCCCACGGGATGGCGGTGGCTTCGACCGACGGCGGGGTTCCAGAGCCTGGACGGCGGCGCCTGGGGTGGCGGCGGCTTTGGCTCCCGGGGCCGGGTCGCCTGGTAATCCAGCCTGATCCATCGCGCCAGCCTGGTTCCGGGTGCCTTCTCCTGGTGCTTGCTGGACGGATCTAATCTGGTTTTGGCAGTGCCGACGGCGATGGCTTACCTGGGACCATGGTGGTGGCGGCGTCCCCTCCGCCGGGGATGACGGGTCTGATGATGGGGAGACATGGTTGCCGGTGAAAACCGTGCTGACGGCGAACGATGGCGGCTTTCTGAGTCATTACCTTGATGAAGGCTTCGTTCTGTAACTACTGTTGATCCACTCGTCCTGCTCCGGGGGAACCCTAGGATCTGGTTTTCCAGATCGGATGATGGTGGCATTGCGTTGTCGTTCCTCTCTAGGGAGCATCATTTGTGGAGCAGTGCTGGAAGACGGTGGCAGGAGGTGGAGCGTCTTCGTTCAGCACGGAGCTTCAGTGGTGATGTCAGGTCATGCCTGGACGACAGGTGCTACGCTTTGTCATGCCTGGTCGGCAGGTGCTACGCACGACAGATTTTACTCAGCCTTCGCGTTTGGATGGATGAGCACGGGGAGGTGGTGCAGTTGGGCGCCGTGGTGGCGTCGACGGATGGCTGGACTGGCAAGGATTATGCGGATCTCTCTCCTGAAGATGGTTCAACGGTTCGAGGATGATGGCGGCTTCTAAAACGTGTGCATGTGGTGTACGCTTTAGGTCTGCTGCACCGGTTGTGCGTTCCGATACGTTATGTGGATGGGTCGAAGACGACACCGGATTTAGATATGGGGAGTGAGATCACTCCACATTATCACGGTATGTAGGTGTGAGAGGGGGCTTCGGGTGGTTTGATGTATGTACTTGTCAGACCTTTGTTGAATAAGTAATAAAGATGGCTGCATGCATCATTCGATGCAGAGACCGGGGCTCAGCCTCCTTTTCTAAAAATCTCTTGTATTCAATCTTTGTCTCAAAACCTCATATTGGTACATGTGGGCTACTAGTAGTGTCGATTACATCTCGTAGTTGATGTTAATTGGTTTCTTTGGTGGAAGATCATATGTTCAGATCCTTAATCACAATTATTACACCATTTATCTTGAACATGGTGATGATTTGTGAGTAGTTACTTTTGTTCCTAAGGACATGGGATAAGTCTTGTTATAAGTAATCATGTAAAATTGGTATTCATTCGATATTTTGATGATATGTATCTTGTTGCTTCTCTTAGTGGTGTCGTGTGAACGTCGACTACATGACACTTCACCATGTTATGGGCCTAAGGGAAGGCATTGTGGAGTAATAAGTAGATGATGGGTTGCTAGAGTGATAGAATCTTAAACCCTAGTTTATGCGTTATTTTCATAAGTGGCTGATTTGGATCCACGCGTTTCATGCTATAGTTACGGATGCTTGCGAGAGGGGTAATCATAAGTGGGTTGCTTGTTCAAGTAAGAACATCACCTTAGCACCGGTCCACCCGCATATTAAATTATCAAAGTAATGAACGTGAATCAATTGAACATGATGAACGTGACTAGATGGAAATTCTCATGTGTCCTCGGCAGTGCTTTGCTTCATACAAGAGTACTTTCAGGCTTGTCCTTTGCTACAAAAAGGATTGTGCTATCTTGTTGCACACTTATTACTATTGTTGTCATTTGTTACGAATGATCTTGCTACAAAACTATCTACCACTCTTACTTATAGCATTTGCAGAGAATACCTTGCTGAAAATTGTTATCATTTCCTTCTGCTCCTCGTTGGGTTTGACACTCTTACTTACCGAAAGGACTACAATTGATCCCCTATACTTGTGGGTCATCACATTTGTATTAAATTCATGCTCCAGTCAGTTGCTCCAAAATTCCTAAGTAATGAAAAGAGATGGGCAATATATTTCAACAGTTCCCTTCACGTCTAGACTACTTTAGTCTTTAGACGTGGGATTAATGTAGACCGTAGTATCTTTTATTTTTAGTACTGTGTCGGCAAGGCCAAAAGTTAAGACTGACGAAGAGAGAAAAACAATATATTTCAACAATTTTCTACTTTTTGGTAGCAGAAATCATCATGAGAATCTATCATATTAGGTTGTGCTCTTCTATCGAATGAAGACGATGAGAATTTTGTTTGAGGCGGAGTATCCGAGCTCGAGCTCAAATGACCTTAGATGAACAACAAAATTGAAAGAAAAAACTGAAATTTGTGTGGTAAACTTTGACAAATGTTCCAAGTGCCTGTAAATTTTCATCATGAGATCACATTAGTGGAAGGGTGACAAAAAAATCAATGCTCCAAAAATGCTACTTTTGAAAGTATTTTGGACCACTGATTTTTATTTATTTTTTGCAATGCCTTCCATGAATGTAATCTCATGATGAAAATTTACAAACACTTGTAACATTTACCAAAGTTTACCACCCAAAAAAGTCAGAATTTTTTGAATTATTTTTTATATTACTGCTCATTTGAGCTGAGCTCAGAAGGGTATTTTCAACTTTTGGTTTGTTATTTTGACATTGGCTATGTTGTATCTCAAGCAAACGACCAAATGCTATAATCACTGACTAGTGCAGATCAATACAGAATGGTATTGAAGAAGTCTTCCCTCAATCTCATCATAGATGGTTACGTAGCCCTTTATGAAATTCTTGCATCCTAGGATAGGAAAACTATGTTGTTTCTTGTGAAACTTCTGAGGTCCAAAACATGCCAAGTAAGCAGTACACACTAACAAGAATATGTTGGGGAAAAAAGACACATTTTGTTTCCTCTATTAAAACTGTCTGCCATCTTTAGATACATCGTACAGCACACGGTGACTAGACTGAAGTTGGCACAGACGGGGATCAAGCAAGGCAAAAGCGCACGCTGATCTTTCCTCCATCCGCACATGCAGCAACTCCCTTGTCGCCATCAAAATTTGACAAGGCAAGCTCAGGCCTATCAATGGTATGGAGCTGAGTTATTTCCGTGTAATAGATCATATCAGCAGATCACGGCTGCAGAGGGCTCCAGAGTTCAACGTCAAAACAGGGCTGCTACTCGGCTGGTGGTTGGAGTGCCGAGTTCCCGTTCCCGATTTGTTTGGCTGCAAGAACCCTGTCCAAGGTCTCATCCAGGACCTTGATTCCATTTGTCTCCATCTCTGCGACCACGGCGATGGCCGCATCCATCTCCTCCAGATCAAGGCACAGCAAGATTACCTCGTCGTACAACGGGCTGATTCCAGTGCAAAAGAGTAATGGAAGGTATATCAGTACAACTTGCCACATATACATAAAATATTTCAAAGCTGCAGTTTACTGGACTATGTGTGTTTTGCAGTCCAAGAGCAAAATAGATAGCGACATCCTTGAAATGAAAATATTAAATTACATACACGGTGCAAAAGTGCAGTAGCCTATACACTTGTTTCTGGACGGCGAGAAAAAAAAATTGTAATGCTCGTCGGACAGATACAGATCTAAAGTTCCAACATGAAATGGGCAAGGAAATCATGGATGTAACTTGTTTAATGCAGCTTTCACAAAAAAAAAAAACTTGTTTAATGCAGCAATAGCTATAACCATTTGACATTTACCTTCCAAATTTATGGCCCAGGCTATGTGTTGTTTGCAATATTGTAATAAAAGCAGAGGGGAGTGGAGCTCTCATTGCTGCGCGCAGTATAACGGCACAATCTCCAATAGTCGGACTACCACCCAGCTCTATTACCTGAAATTCAACAAAACGGTAATATGACACAGTTTGAATGTCAGGCATCTTTTAATTTTTGTGCAAGCCCAAAGCACCAACATAATGACATATCACTAATCAGGCTAACGTAGAAACCAACAAAAGCAATCTTTAACTAAAACAAAACTATGAATCCAACTTGAAAATATTCAAGTAAAATAAAGCATATGTGTTCGGCGTCCTTTAGTCCGCAAAACAGTGGAGTTCCACAGCTTTGTGAGAGAAGATGGTTAACCAAAGAAAGCAATGGTCAACGACACAATACCATACCAGGAAAACAACTCTAAGAATTTGGCTACAAAACTAAGAATACCTTATTCATTATCTTGATAGCTAACTCAACCTCCCAATCCTGTGACCATCTGCGTGGCATCTTTTTCTTTAGCTCTCTCTCCCATGTCCATCCCCAGGCATCCGCAGTAGTATACATATCTGCCACATCAAACATTCTTGTCTCGCGCATAACCTTGAAAGCTTCAATTGGATCTTCAGGAAACCAATCTTCGTCATCATCAATCTACAGAGACAGGAAGAAACATGCTTAAAAATCTGTAAGAATCCGACAAAATTAGATCTTATCGCTATATCCAACTGACAGAACAACTGGACAAAACTTATATCTAACAAAGTTACTAACATGAATTTTCAAATTAGAGAAAACAAAGAACATAGTTTTGCTATGATCTGATAGCTAAAGCCTACAAATACCTCGAGTATATACCGAAAAAGGCTTTCGCCCCGCATTATAGATAAAGCAAACCACCACAACCACAAGGTTCGACACAAGTCCAAACCCAAACACACACACACAAGGTAGCACGACACAAAGTACAGGAGGGTTCTGCTGAGGGCACAGCTCAACAACCCCTGAAAATAAAAAAAGGCGGGATCGAAAAAACCTCAAGTATATATTCCAAACCTTATCTTAATAATCGACAAAATACAGATACAAAATTTAACATCTACACTTGCTTTGTTCAGATTTGCGCTTAAGTTACCATGGTACGAGTCATTTGACGCTATTTGGATGATTGAAAAGTTTTGGTTCACTAGCCAATAAAAATGAATTAATTGCGCTGGAAGGTCCAGGAAAGTCTTAAATTTCCTATAATGAAAGCATATGCACTATATAGATAGAAAAAAAATATCAAAAGCAGATTAGTTCCATACCTCAGGTATTTTTTTTAATTTCTTTGTTGAACCAGATGTCTTCTCTAGATCTTTCAATAACTGGCCTCCTATCATTTGAAGATGCTGATTGGGTCCTTTTGCTGGTTTGTCCTTAGTCTCATCATCACCAGCTTGATTTTCCGTTCGGTCAATGACCTCATCATCTATCTCATCTTCATCTGCTTCTTTGGCAGAATCATCGTCATCATCGTCGTCGTCTTCCTCATCTAACTCATCATCAAAATCTGGATCTTCTTCTTTGCTATCTTCTTCACAAAGATGGTTTCGAGTTTCTCCCAGAAAACGCCGTTTCCAGAACTCTGTATTTCCATCTTCTAGCTTGATTCGTGAGATCATTTCATCTAACTCTTTGTCGACCTATCAAGAGTGTTGAGTGTGTGACGTTAAAGAACTGTATATAGAAAGTAACACAATTTACTTATAACATTGTTACCTGTCACATGGTAAAGTAACAGATGAAAAACAATTATAGGAAGTATTGTCACATTGCATACCACTTCGTCATCTTCCACAGGAGGAACCCAAAGTGGTATACCACGTGAGCGGTTAATTCTCCTGGCCTTTTGAACTCGCTGGTAAAGTACTTGTCTAGTTCCATCCGTAGGTAACCCTTGCGCCTCCAGCTCGATTTTCAATTCAGCTACTACCATTTTGCTCGCTGCCTTGGGCTTAACAATATTCTTCTTTGGCCCTACAACTAATTTCTTTAATCTTTCGACTACTCTTCGTACATCATCTTCAGATACATCACCTAAAATACCAGGGCCTTCATTCCGCAATGTAATTAAGAGTCTTCGGTGATATAACTTCAATTCCTCAAAACACCGCAGTTTAAAAGATGTCTCTATTGGATTTGAATAGGCAAATCCAAATTCATCTGGATCTAGAGGAGTTTTCCCTCTACGAGGCACCCAACGTTTGCGCTCACCAGTAAGACCTCCTTCTTCAATATATCTGCAAAACCAACACGGATGGAACAAATATTGTAAACAGCAATACAATGGAGGAAAGCAACAAAACTTGCAGTTGCATGTATCAGATCTCTCTAGAGTTGCAATACTTATTATTGAAGTTTTGAACCTCTATTAGAACATCTTGTGTTCTCACTCATTGGTACCCCAAGGCTTAGTTTTCCATCAACATACTATTGTTACTCATGCAGAGTGAACTTTGGTACCGTTAGAACACGAAGGCAGACTCCATGGGTACACTTGGACTTGATATTCTGGCATCAAGCCAATATTCAATATGGGCAAATTTAGAGCCTCATATTGGTTTATGAGACCACAGTGAATGGTTTTTAACTGAAGACTGTAGGGCGGGCCGTGACAGCAAATTTATTAGAAGAGAACAAGCATATTTGCAAGAGCATGTACAATGGTTTGGGAGAGAATGCACAAGAGGGATAGCTCCAGATAACTTGTAATTACATGGTTAAGCTAGAGAATCTATTCACGCTAGCAAGGGAGCTATCGGTTCACCTGTTAATCTATGACTGCCGGATTAAATATTTCTTAAAGCAAGCTTTCCAGGAAAAGAAACTGGGGCTAATATTTTCAAAAAATTGTCATTTCTTTATTTATAAATGTGTCATGCCGTTGTGAAGACTCGGAAGAAGAAAGGTTTCGAAAGGTGTTTCAGCCTGAGTACAGGGTCTTCTCAGTATTGCACGAGATTTGCCAATGTGCCTAATAGATTCCAGTGTTGAATCTTTTGGCATGGTATGTGTTGCTGCCTCAGGTGTAACTCCAGATATCAATGTTATTCTCATCACACTGGAAGTTCTGCAGAGGCTGTATCAGATCTTGAAGCTCACGGAAAGCTTGTCATCCCACAGTGGATGGTATATGTATTTCATACCAATAGGGTACACAAATATATCAATAGGGTTCTTGTATTTTTTATCTATCAACAGCACACGATAGTCAACCAGCAAAATGCAAGCATTTAGCCATTGATCTGACAGATCTTCTTTTAATTAACGGACCACAACTGATAAATCTTGATAAGGAGGCTAGGCTGGAAAAAATTGAAGAACCAAAAGACTAGCCCGCGAGTTTCGCATACATAAATAAACTAAAGTTGCATGTTAGGACCCGAAGCCGCAATATCACTATGTGCATCAAACCCTTTACAAAAACTATGTACAAGCCCATCACCAAAAAAGGAGAAAATAGTTGACAATTAGGCATATCATGACTGATTAATCACCATGAATTGTAAGTAAGACCACTCATTGTTTTCCACAAAAACAAAAACTTTTCAGGGTCATACCTGGCTACATAATCAATGTCGAAGCCAACATCAGCTTCTTCTTGTAATGGTTCTATCCAGGAGCTCACCAATGTGCGGTATTTTCGGTTTAAAATCATTGCTCGAGGTGCAATAGTCTGGTTATCGTCAGCCATTGCTTCTAAGGCCTCAAGCAACTCAACAGCTCTTCCTGGTTATAAAAATAAGTTACCTGCTCAGGAAAGTACTAAATGTTCACAATAATGCAAAAGCTCCTAAAAGTATAAAAGACAAATACTAGTTGATATTTTGAGCACAGAATACATAGGGGTGAACCAATGTTGTTGTAAAAGTAAACAACATAAGGGTGAAAGCTCACCATCAAGGCACAGTGAACGTAGATAGAGAGAAAGTGGATCACCGCAATTCCCTGCATTGTACAGAACTTTCGTTCCTCCGGGAATTCTCCGTAAAGCGCGAAAATGCCTGATTGCTTCATTGACCATACAGTACTTTGTAAAGCATTCCACTAATAACCTGGGAACAGCAGCTGGTCATCCGTCGTTGCTTTAGAAAAATACATAGTACGCGAGAAATGAGAGTTGGCAAACTAGAAACAAGAACATCTCTATTGATTTTCAAAAATCAAACATAGACATAGTATACTCCTCCCTTTGAGAATCATAATCTCTTCAAATGGTAACTACTCTACAAGGAAGTTCTTACGCATAAGTTCTTGCATTAGGCTGAACACGTTTGTAGTCTTCCACCATCATCCCGAGTAGTTCTGCCACATCCGGTGCCCTGCAGACAATAAAACACCATAAGTGAAGACAAACAAGAATGAGTGATTCTTAATAACAATCAAAATCATCAAACATGGATCATAGTGTAACATGTTTTCACACACAAAAAGTGAGTGATTATTTCCAGTTTCCATTCTCAAAAAGGAAAGATGAGCACTTCTCCACCCTTCCTCCCCACGCGTCGCTCCCGCGAGGCTGCCGGGGGCAAACCCAAAATCGGTGCCGCCCTTACCTTCTCCACCTTCCTCCTCCTCCCTCACCGCCGCCCGAGGGTGCAGCAGGGCAAAGCCCGGCCTTCACCAGATCCGGGGCCAGGCGGCGCGGCCAGCTCTGCCATGCCCTCCCCGGCTGGTGGATGTGGGTGGTGGTGAGTGCTGGAGGTCGGGGATGGTGACTGCTTCGACCAGATCCGGCTTCGCAGCGGCGCGGGCCGTGGGTGGCTTGGGCTGCAGTCAGCCACCTTGACCGGGGCCTCCTTGGTTGGTCGGGGTGGCGGCACAGTGGCAGAGGTTCGGCCACCCTTTCTTTGAATCTTTGGGGCGCTTGGTGCTATGGTTGGAGGTGCATCCGGCGGGTGGAGCACAATGGTTATGCGCTTCTCGCCTTTGGCTGGCCTCGATGGCAGGGGTGCTCCGAGGAGTTGGCAGGGGTGCCTCCAGGTCCTAATGTTGCTAGGGGTGGCCACAGCGACCAAGCCCTAGTTCGAGAAATGGCACGGCATTCGCGGCGTGGCGGGCAGCTACCGGTGGCCTCCCCCTGCCCTGCTCCGGTCGGTGGGGCCCCGTACTTACCAAAAGGGCCCGCTTTTTGGCGACAGGGTCAGTGGACCAGGTTGAGGGGGATGGGGTGGTCTTGGATGCCGGGGCGGCGGCTGTGGTGGTGGGAGCATGGGTCTCGTGGGCGAAACTCGTTGCTCAGGTGCTGCCCGGTGCCATGGTCGTGTGGGCGGCATGGCAACCGGGGTGTGACGTTCAGTGGTGGTGGTGCAGCGGTTGTCGAGGTACGGCAATTTATGGGACCGGCAAAGGGCTCCTTTGCGGTTCACTGTGGGAATCGACGTGTACAAAGAGCAGAACCAGACAGCGGCACAGAAGGGTATAGACAGGTTCGGGCCACCGTGAGGTGTAATACCCTACGTCTTGTGTTTTAGTGGATTATAGTGTTGTCCAAATTACAAGGTGCGCTACTTGCCGGCAAGGCACTCGAGAAGTGCAGCTACGCGTGTAAATGGACAGGGCTTCGACCTTTCTAAATGTCGCTATGGGCCTCCTTTTATAGGCTAAGAGGTCACTACAATGGCAAAAATGGTAATTACATAAGGCAAACAGTGGCGGCAACAGTGGCCAAACTGCTGACGCAAGATACAGTGCCCAAATATCTAACTCTGACGGATTAGGACAGACGCACTAAATGCGCCGTGAGGTGTTATGATGTCGCTGTCTCCCGGCAAGGATGGCCTCTCCTTCTGTGTCGTCCGTCCAGCTACCTCTTATTCTCTTGCCACGCCATTAGGACGGGTGTCAATAAAGGTGGACTAATCCCCTGGCCGCCACGTGCCCCGACAGGCTCTACCTAACTGACTGCCCTCTCGACAGCTCATCAACAAGCGACAATCAGCTTGTTGAGGTGGAGCGGTGGCATGGTAGCGGGAGCTTGCCGGCGTGGCGCTTGCCGGGACTTCTCTTGCCGGCAAGCAGCTTGGAGCTTGCCGGCGTCTCGAGCATAGTAGTCTTCCGGCAAGGCTTGCCGGTCGAGAGGTTGCCGTCGTCTGTGCACAAGTCCGGGTACTAAAGGACCCATTCTTTAGTACACCGACAATGGTCGTACCTATGCCGGAGGCGATGTCTGTGGGCCGGGGTGAAAACCGGTTCTGCCTTCGGGCAGGCCGGCGGCCGTGATGTTCGTGCCCTTCTTGAAGCGTCGTTGAGGCCCTTATTGCCCGTCGTGGTGCTCCAGGGGAAACCCCGATCCTCGGATCGGGCGGTGGCGGCACACTGGTGGCATACCCTTCTTGAAAGCGCCGTTTTGTTAGCTTACAGTTCGTCGTATGCGGCTTCATATCTTCACGGTGGCGTGTTCACGGTTGAGAACCCCGGCAGCTCTTGTAGTGGTAGGGGTGGTGTTGCTGCGGACAGCGCTATTGTATCCGCCTTGGGTGTGTGTTGGTGGGGTGTGAGTTTGTATCTAGACGTTGTTGGTCGTTGCTTTATATAGTACTCCCTCCGTACGGAAATTCTTGTCATAGGAATGAATGTATCTAGATGTATTTTAGTTCTAGATACATTCATTTTTATACATTTGTGCGACAAGTAATTCCGGACGGAGGGAGTATAAAGCAGGGCGAAAGCCTTTTCCGGTTAAAAGGAAGCATGAAAAATCAATTGAAGAACTAGGTGAAAGATCCACAAAAGCAGAAGACGCAAAGGCTGCAAAACATTTTTTTTTGTCAAGAATACGAAGGAGATTTGCATATATTTTCATTGAAAAGAAGAGAATACAAACTGCCTTTTGACGCTACACAATGGCAGGCAGAACATGAATCAGGGAAGCAAAATCCTATATTCATGTTCCTATATTTACACTACTGTTGACGGCAGAGAAGTTAGATGTTCCCTCAGTTCTCTAGTCAACATAGCATGCTTCTTTTCAATGTTTTCCCATGTTTAAGAAACAGTAGTTATCACAGAGCATGCAAGGTGAGATGCTGTTCCAAAAAATTTGGGCTTTCCCTACATATGCCATGGAGCTACAACTACCATTTGTTCTTTTACATCAAGTCATCTGTTTCAAACGTTCAGGTTTGATACAAATACACATGCTTGTGTTAACAAGCTAACTATGATAAATATGAAAAATAGAACAAAGCAACACATATGCAAGAAACATATCTGGAAGTAAATATTAGGCATACCTATCATGGGACGTAGCTCTAGTAAATGCCTGTATAACCCAGTTATAAGACTCCGTATCAGGTTTCATGTAATCTAAAATGAGAGGGAAAGGGAAGTCAGCATCAAATTTAATTCAGTTTCAGAATTAGGGAAGAATCAGTATCCAGATTACATGGAAACATCATGATTTTACATGTGATATAAGTTAGCTAGTATTACTACAGCTGAGATACATTAAATATTGTAGTAACAGCGGGAGAATTCTGTTGGACAAACAGTGAACTAAAGGTCAACAATCCAAAAAGAACATTTGGTGCATTTGTTTGCACATAAGCTACATTGGCAATAAGGTTGAACACTCAAACCTTAATGTCGCCTTGTATAATTGTAACTTCCTTACGGACTCATATTGAGGTCAATAATATTATAATTCATAGGAGGCGGAGCAACGAGGCTCAAGGATGGCACAGGTACATAATAATGTATGCAGTTGGAGCATTATCTTTTGGTTAGTGTTGGAGGAAATGAGAAATCGAGTTAGTATATTGAGGAGTCATTATCTTAGGAGCCAAGTCATGTTAGTTCTGTAAAAGGGAATCCACTGGGATATAAAATATCTCTTACGCAAGCAAGTAACAAACTTCTTCCTAAAACGTATTCCAATCCTTTGTGCTTTCTCTCATCTACCCAGTTACCTTTCTACAACTTGTCAGTCACAGTGCATTACACACCAATGGCCTCAGCTACAGGTAAACCACCTGGGAAATTTCCACCACCACAAAGCCCACATAGACCTTACAATCCATAATCCGATTTCGGTAACTGCTAACTACAGACTACTCAGTCTCACAGTATTGATAAATTTAATATTTCATCGCAAAACAGTTTCAGAAACAACTAGTTCAAGTAGACAAATAACAAAATAGCAAAGCACCACCTGCCATAAATAAATGGAGAAAACAGACATAATGTCCTAGCAATGGGTGAACTGTTATGACCGGTACAAGGTACCAACGGAGGAGGCCCAATGGGCAGGGTTAATTACGGGCTTAGCCCAAGTTATCTTACCTATCTTAGAGTCCAAGTTATATTAGAGTCCAAGTTATATTAGAGTCCAAGTTAGAGTCCAAATTATCTAGGGTTTAGTGGAGGCTGTCCTCCTATATAAACACATGTACCCCTTCGATATTAAGCAGACAATAAACAGTATATTTTGTTGTCGTCTCCCTCAGGAGACGAGAGCCCCAAACCCTAGCCGCCTCTCTCTCTCTCTCTCTCTCTCTCACGCCGCGACGGCGCCCAACCGCCGGCGCCGGCGTCCCCAACCTCGCAGCCCGCACTTCCACCCCTACAACCTACGTCCGAGACCTGGTAGAACCCTAGCCTCTACCATGAACATGCATACCGAATGCTAAACGAACCGTCTACCCAAATAATGCTTAACAATACCACTTATGTAACACCCCGGCCTCTCGCCCAGACCGGCAGTCATTACTCCTGGTGGGGTCTAGACAGGCACCACAAACCAACATCGGTCTTTCCCGCACACTTTGTCCTCACTCATATGCACCTGAGAAGAACTTGCCGGCCAGTCAACCATCCCCAAATTGCTCCAAGCCAAGCACGCTTAACCCAGAGGTTCATCGGAGATGAGCTTTCGGAAAAGAAGGTGCACCTTGTTGATACGAGTAGTCTATCATCCCTTTTTAGCTAGGAAGGTGAGTTGTACAGACCATACACGTGAACACAATATTTTAACGTCTTAAGTTTAAATTTTTAGCATAAAAACATTAAGTATATGTTAAACAAACAATCTTTTATAAAAAAAAATGGTTAAGACTTCCCAAATGTATGGCAAGAAAACAGGCACAACGAATAAAATGAAAGCAAAAGGCATAGCAGATTCGGCATGATGGGCGTACCTTCACCTCCATATTCCATGTTTTCATAAGTTGAAAATGCAATTTCAGGAATTCCACACGTAGCCTGAACAAATAGAATTTATATTTTCAAAACTTGGACATATTCGTATAGAATCTAAAACATAAACACTCATGCAATGAACCATGTTCCTAAAGCAGACAATATATTGCCTGAGGAATTTCTAATCTAATGGTAGTTTAAACAGCTGATGCAGCAGGATTAGTTCAAAACACCTAAGACTAACCAAACCCAGCTCACTTACAATTTATGAACTGCACATATGCTACTACCACCATGTGATGTGTTAGAGATACATCCATGTAAAAACAAATCGAGCTAGAATCAACTAATATGTAAACAGTTCACAAATCTAGCACTAAATATCATTGTTACAAATATCGGCCGATTAACTGCAGTTAACTGCTATTCGGCCCCCCTCCAATAAGAGAAAGGCATATTCGGCCCATTAACTGGGAGGCCCAGTTAATCAGTCTGACAAGCCGATCTATCGGTTGTCAGGCTGAATTATCGGCTGCGCTGAGTAACTGGGCAGCATATTTTGGCCCAAAACTACTCTCCTATGCCAAGAACAGAAGCACTATTCTCCTATGATGTGTTGTTCTGTAAATGCTGATGTACTGCTGCTGCTGCTGTGCTGTTCTCTTATGTGATGTACAAGTACTGTTGCTGTGCTGCTCTCCTTTGATGTTAGATAGTGATGTAAAATACTGCTGCTGTGTTGTTGTTGTTGCTGCTATTCTATGTAGATCTAGACATCATCAGAACATCAAGGTAACGCTCTTTCTTGTTGCTATGTAGCCTAGATTGCATATTTATAGATTCAGTACAATGCATCTTGCTATGTAGCCTCGGATATATAGATATGGCCCTAAATGGGTTACCGATATATTCAGTTAAATGGCCGGTTTGCTGATTAATCCCTTATCAGCCCCCGACCGATATGGTACCAGTTACCAATATCCTGAACATTGCTAAATGTACATGGATACTAAATGACTGCCAATGTCAGTGTTCGGCAGTTAGATAGACAGAACTAGAACACTATTGGTGTAGGTGGAGTAAAACTCACACCTTAGTGAACATTTAGAAAATAGTCCAAGCATTAGCATTAACCCCATATCATTAATCACATTACTAGGCTGCATAAGCTGATTGCTGTTCTGGGAGCAGAAGTCATATTATTTTCATAAATTAATCTTGATAGGTTTTTTTCCTGGATGAAGTATTGGTAGAAAATAACCACTATATACATTCCTCTACTAGGCCAACTAAACAAATAGATGGTAGAAGGAAATAGCAAACTATGGTGTAAATCAAGGTCACACCTGCACACTGAGAAGACAATTGAAATGGAATGTGGTTGCCATTCTTCCAGCAGCCTCCATTTGGTATGCAACTGTTAGAGCATTGGAGTGATCTCCAGCTTTACAATCTTCTTCAATCAAAAGATCGTAAAGTTCATCAGTTCCTTGTAAACCACCTTTTGCTCCTTTCAGAAATACTGTATTGGCGTCCTCCAGATAATGGTTCCTGACTAGCTCCTCTGTTCACAGAAGGAAAACTACAATAACCATTCAACGAACAAATCAAACATGCAAGACAAGCCAATCTCCATACCTACAAGAACTAGCCAAGCCTTGCGAATATCATACTTATATCTCTCCATAGCAGCAAGAATCTCCATGGCCCTGGTAGAAAGACCCTTCTTGGCAAAGACACGGACTAGAGCTACAAAAGTTTCGTGTAAAGGACGCACACCAGAACTTAGCTCCCTCCTAAGAGCTTGCATCTGCATAGAAAATGTAACATTGCATTCTGTGAATTCAAATGGATGTAATTATCTGAAAATAAAAAACATATAAGTTTTCATATTCAAATACATTCATCAAAGCAATGTGCAAGCGTTCCACAAAAATAATTAAGCATCATAAACATAATTAGGACACAAGTCCAGAATAACCTGACTATCACTGACATAAACTTAGGATCACAGAACTGACATATTTATGCATGTATATTTACTCTGAAGCCTCCATAGAGAAGCCAGAGGCAGAGGTGACAACCTCTGGCCTTAAAAAACTTACGAGGTTCTACCCTCGAATATATTTGAGAACTGAATTTGCGCTGATAGCTCATTTAAGTTTGATGTTGACCAAATCAACTTACATGGTGTTCAATTTGTTCACGGAGATTTTACGTTAGTAAGGCACGGGCACGTGCACACACAACACAAATTTTTCTTTTCGCAGAAAATCAGATGCCGTGCCTGCATATATATCTTACTCCTCGCCAGGATTCCAAAACACCATTGGCCAGCCACGCATGCATCTAAATACTTCCACACCTTTCATCTAACTTTGTATATACATCATGGCTGACCACTGCATACTGGATTGTCCCTGAAGAAGAAGAAGCCCGACATGTATTTTGTTCGCTGGAGATATAATGCTTTTCTAAACTATATATGGTTGGGTTACTGCGTGTTTGACGGTTCCCCTACTTGCCTTCTTTGGTTTTCATGTCATATGTTACCATCAGATTCCTGTGTGGCACCGCTGCTTTTCATTTTCCATTTAGCTTGCAGGATCAACAGACATTTTAAATCCATGCACCATACTGTATTCCTGAAAACCATACCGGAGCACTACATACCGCCTGAAAGTCGGCAAGGCGGTAAGGACAAAGCTAGCAAACCTTGAGCTTTGCGTCCGAGAACCTCCTGTTCACTCGACAATTGCACATCTACGACCACAGAAACCCAACCAAAGCAAACGCTCATGGCTTCATAGCTTGGTAAAAACAACTCCGGCCAAGCACCCAGCCGCGTTAATTACCTACCGAGCAGACACCCAAAAGGGGCCCGCGCATTTCATCAATCACCTCACGCGAACTTCTGTGTTCTCACACCAGTGCAATACCGAACCAAAATTTAATATCTGAGTACACTTACAGCGCCTTCGGCGTCGCCAGCGAGGGCGTGTGCGGCGACGAGCCCGTGGAAGGAACGGGGCCCGGGCGAGAGGCCTGCGGCGACCATGTCGTAGATGGTGTCCGCGACGCCAAGGGCATCGGCGGCGCGGGCGCGCTCGGCGAGCTGCTCCAAGAAGGCCAGGCGCAGGCCCTTCTCCACTGCCCCCGCGGCCGCCGAGCGGTCGCCGCCGCTCCCTTCGGGCAGTCGTCGCCGCCGAGTGCGGCGCCGCTCAGCGAGGGCGGGGATGCGCGTGCCGGAGGTGGAGGCGCGGGGGAAACGGGAGGCAGTTGTGAGGGGGAACGCGGAGGAGGCGGCCGTGGAGGCGGAGGTGGAAGGGGTGGCCATCGTGGCCGGGGTTTAGTGGAGAAGGCGAGAGTGAGGGTTTTGGATAAGATAGGCAGGTATTCAAGTTTTGGAGGGAGGGAAAGAGGGCCGGCGCAGCCGTTGGCTTTTTTTTCTTTTTTTTTTTACAGTTGCTAGACCATCATGTTTCCGAATGATTTAATTTTAGATATATAATATACAGTTTTTTTTTGAAAACAATGAGTTTTATCTACAGTCAGTTAAAACTAACATAGAAACAATATACGGTGAATCATGGTTAGCTACACATGACAATCATATTTTGATTAAGGGACTGCCACGCACCGATGCGTGGTCCAAAGTTCTGGCTGGTCACGCCCTAACCGCGAGATACAATATATTGCATTTATTCGATCTACATCTTAACCCTCAACTATTTCTTCTTTCTTTTGGTCAATGCCTCCAAGGAAAGGCAGGGCTCTGCTCGCGCGTGTCCGCCGCCGTCAGTGTCGCTTGTTCCCAGCGTGGCTCGCCTCCGGTTGCAGCACCCCTAGTTCACCGTTGCCCCGCCGCAAAGAAGCCCCTGCAGGCGAAGATCGTAATTCCAGCGAATAAGTGCCTCCCCGTCGAGCTTGTAGCAACGTCGTTCATCGTCGGCGCACATATCTCCAGCGAAGACTTCCAGTAGTTTACCTTCGGCCCATACAATTTAGTCACCATTGTAGCTCCATCATGAAGCCATTGCATCGATGGTGAGGTACCTGTTCCAGCTTTTGTCGTCGGGTTGAAGCTTTTCAAAAATATGGTAGAAGCTTTTCATGTCAAGGGTTTCAACTTTTTTGTTGTGTATTCGTGGGTTGCGGGTATCTATATAGTCGGTTGAAGCTTTCTATAAAATTGGTTGAAGCTTTTCAATTCAACAATCGAAGCTTTCTAAATTGATGGTTGTAGATTTATTTTTATTTAGTAGTGGTCAAATGAAACTTCTCTACTCTGTCGTTTGAAACTTTTTCAAATACAGTTTGAGGCTTTCACGTGAACTACTGAAGCTTCTTCCAGTTGTACGGGGTCCGTTGAAGCTTTTCCAAACTATGATTGAAGTGTTTGTATGAACAGCTATAGCTTTTTAGTGCATGGTGTTCAGTTTGAAGCTTTATATACCGCTGGTTGAAGCTTTCGAATCAAACGGTCGTAGCTTTTTTGGTCGTCAATTGCAACATCTGTGGAGGAGCAAAAAATGCTTTCAAAGTTCGTTTGGGAGAAGATGGTTGCAGCAGTAGGGGAGGAGGTCGCGCAGTTGTGGTTATAGCATCTCCCGTAGATGGTTCCAGCTCAGGGAACTATGAGCAGCAGTTCACGGATGGCATATCCATGGTGGCTTCTAACTCCGGCTCGACGGGGTGGAAGGAACCTGCAGCCAGAGGGAAGCAATAGAATTGGGCGTTGGCGCTGAGTTTGGAGGTATGGACTTGCGCGGGATTAGGGCTAGCCGACAACAGGAACTGAAGGAGGAAGACGAGGAGCGTGGCCACCCGCACGTGTGGATACGACTGAGAGAGAGAAGGGGATCGGGAGGAAGAAGGAGGGGAAATTAAAAAAGCGAGGGCGAGGAGGCGTTTGATGGGCCTCGATTGCGTGGCTCGCGTGGGGTTGGTCAAAGTTTCAGACGGTGCTCCAGCCACAAATGTTTCCCTTTTAATTATGTGCAATTTCCAGGTGAATAAAGTCACGAGTTTCCTTAAGGTGTTCCACTTCTCTCATCAACGCTCCATAAGATGAATAATCCACCAAGGGATTTTTCGCGACATTTAGAGCACGAAACAGTTAGTTTGGATTATAATTGGTAGATCTACCAATTATATGGCCACACCCTCCATGATATCGTTAATTTACCCTTTCAGAGCATCTAGGTTGTGGCTGTCACGTGATGAATGTCATCCAACGAAAATATCCGTTGTTGATCTAATCCCTATGTTTTTCTCATATTGATCTATGCTAAGTTACTTTTGTTGTTCCTGCTATTACAAACATCACAAAAGTCTACTGTTACTATTCGTGTTGCTATTGCTACTGTTACCGATACCATCAAAACTATCAAACTATTGTGCTACTAAATGTGTTGCTGCACATATATCATATTCCACATGTGGTTGAATTGACAACTCAACTGCTAAGGATCATAAATATTGTTTGGCTCCCCTTGTGTCGAATCAATAAATTTGGATGAAATACTACCCTCGAAGATTGTCACGATACCCTATACTCGTGGTTATCAAGACCTTTTTCTCGTGCCGTTGACGAGGAGCATAACTATATTTATTGAGTTTACTTGGGATATCTATTGGTCTAAAAGACTCCAGAACCAAGATTGTACCCTCTAAGACGAAGGGAGGTAAGTAATTGCCATCCAGCTTCGCAATTGATTCACCTTCTGTTTTAAGTAAGTTTGCAACACCTCCATGTGCTATTCACTCTGATATGTCGCAAGTAATTGATGATACTACTTCTGTTATAGATGAAACTCATGATGATGATGCTACTATGCTAGATGAAACTAAAATTGTGCCACTGAGTGAATTACTTGATGCTCATACTGCTAGATCTAAAGAATTTGAGAATGCTGAAAATGATGAAAACTATGATTAACCTATTATTCCTAGATCTCTTACTATAGTTGAAATGTCTGAGATACTTGATGGTTATGTTATGGATGGGGACATGGCTAGAGACTTCATTGCTTGTAATGATAGAGATAATCTTAAGAAATTCCTGAGTAAGATGAAAGAAAAATCTATGATAGACAGAACGAAATAGGATCCTAAGTTTGCTACTTCTTCTATCTTTGTTACTAATAAAGATTATGTATTCTTTGTTGATCCTAAGTTAATTAATTTGGTAAAATCTGATCCTTTTCATGGGTATGAAACTGAAATTGTTGTGGTACACCTTACCAAGTTACATGATATTGCCACCATATTTTCTCACGAGGAAACAATTCGCTACTACTATGTTCTTAAGTTATTTCCTTTCTCATTAAAGGGTGATGCTAAGAAATGGTTTAATACACTTTCTCCTGGTAGTGTGCATAGTCCCCAAGATATGATATATCATTTTTCTGCTAAATATGTTCCTGTTCATAAGAAACAAGTTGCCTTACACGAAATATTTAACTTTGTGCAATCTGAAGAAGAGAATCTCCCTCAATATTGGGGGAAGCTTATCTCATTAATTAATGCTTTGCCTCATCATCCTCTCAAGAAAAATGAAATACTTGATATCTTTTATAATGGACTAACCGATGCTTCTAGGGACTACCTAGATAGTTGTGTTGGTTGTGTTTTCAGGGACGAAATTTTGGACATGACGAAGAAATGTTGAATAACATATCAAAGAATGTCCATGATTGGACACTTCCTCAACCTCCACCAAAGCCAATTCTAAATAAAATAGGTATTATATTCGTCAGTCCAGAAGATATGCTAGAAGATAAGAAATCTATGAAAGAAAAGGGTATTAAATCTGAAGATGTTAATAATTTACCACCTATTAAAGAAATAAATGGAATCGATATCCCGACGCAGGTAGTAAAGGAAAGTTCTATTTATAGATTCAATTAAGGTGATGTCTTCTATAACAAATATGCTAGTCAATGCATGAATGAATTTGATAATTACATTGTTAAGCAAGAAAGCTTCAATATGTATGTTTAGAATCAATTGAAGCAAAATGCCATGATTAACGAACTTTTAAGTGACTTGATGTTTAGGATCCTTAATGATGTTAAGGGTTTAAGTAAACATTCATCCATGGTTCATACTGAGATAGAACAAGTCTTTAAGTCACAAAATGATTTGCTTAATGAAATGGACAATAATATGAATGAGTGTGTTGTTAGAGTTTGCAATATGTTCATGATTTGCTTATAATGGGTTGGTTAGTGACTGAAACACAAACCCAAGTAAGGGAGTTGTTTGCGTATGGGAGTAAAAAGGACTTCATGTTTAATGTTATGGTTGAGTTTCCTTAATGATTTATAGTAGTTGCATATGCTTGCTAGATGTCCAATCGTAAATGCATATGATCCAAGTACGAAAAGTGTGGTAGCGTATGCCTCTCCCTCATTACATATGACAAGTATCTATCGTGTTATATTCAATTGCCTATGGACAATATTTCTCTTGCGTTACACAAAAAGGCTTTCTACTAAACAACTGACTTATTAATCTTTATGTAAAAAAACCCTAACTTTTATTTACTTGTTCTTTATTATGTTCCAAAGCTATCTATTACACCTACTAAGTACTTTTAGTTTCTTTCCTGCAAAGTAGTTTCATACTTGTTTTAGTTAAAGTAAGTGTTAGCGTGCGTAGAATTGTGTCGGTGGTCGATAGAACTTGAGAGAATATTAATTCTAACTTTAGCTCCTAGTTGGGTTCGATGCTCTTACTTATCAAAAAAGGATACAGATGATCCCCTACACTTGTGGGTTATCAAGACCTTTTTCTGGCGCCGTTGACGGGGAGCAATAGCGTAGTGGTTGATATTCTCGTGTGTGCTTGTTTGCCTTGTCACTAAGTATTTTTTTTATTTTCTGTCATTAGTTGTTTTATTTTCTGTTATTAGTTGTTTTATATCTTTAGTTGTGGATATGGAACATGAACACCAAAAAAATTAGTGGTACTTGCTACTCATGGAGATGGGGAACCTCCCAAAACCCTTGATGCTAGTTATGTGAAACACATTAATCACTCCTTTGATAATCCTGAGAAATCCTCATTCAACTTTATAATTGGAGACATGTTGGATCAACGTGAGTACTTCAGGGATTATCGCTTGTCCCAAAAAGGGAAACACTTATGGTATCAAATTAAAATGTTGCGTTGGTATGCTTGAGATGTGATTATACTTGTTGCTCTAAGAGTAAGGGTCTACACCTTCCCTTTCAGTGTGAATTTAATGGTAATAAACCCTTGGCTTCTTATGATAACGGTATATATGAGTACTATGATGTGGAAATAATAGAAGAATTTGTTGATTTTAAAGGTGCTTATGAAATTGCTTCTTTGATTGAAAAGTATGATGATGTTCCTTACAAATCTGAAAAAAATTCCATACTAAAATAGTGCTATGAGAATTATGAATACAATGCTGATATTAATGAATTTATTGAGAGAATGCCCGCTACCTTGGAAGAGATTAATATTTTGCAGGAATATATGGAAGAGAAAATTGTTGAAACTCCGAGCTCATTAGATGAAAAAGATGAGGAGGAGAGTGAAGAACAAAAGGAGGAAGAGTGGATTAGCTACACATGCCCACCTTCTAATGAGAGTAACTGATACGTCTCAAACATATCTACTTTTCCAAACACTTTTGCTCTGGGTTTGACCTCTAATTAGAATGATTTGAATGGAACTAACCTGGACTAACGCTGTTTTCAGCAGAATTGCCTTGGTGTTTTTTGTGTGCAGAAATAAAAGTTCTTGGAATTGGGAAAAAATGTGATTTTTTATGGAATATATAATGAATTATGGAGCGAAGACCTGCTGGAGGGGGAGTGCCAGAGGGCCACAAGCCAACAGGGCGCCTTGATGGCTTTTGGGGCCCTCGTGGCTCCTCTGACCCTAATTCCAGTCCTATAAATTCACATCCACGGAGAGAAAAATTAGACAGAAGTTTTCATCGTGTTTCACGAAACGGAGCCGCCGCCACCTCTCGTTCTTCCTTCGGAGGGCTGATCTGGAGCTTGTTTTGGGCTCCGGAGAGGGGTATTCATCGCCATAGTCATCACCAACCCTTCTCCATCAACCCTGCTATGATGCTCACCACCGGGGGTGAGTAATTCCTTTGTAGGCTTTCTGGTCAGCGAGGGTTGTGGATGGAATTGATCATGTAATCGAGTTAAGTTTGATAGGGCTTGATCCCTAGTATCCACTATGTTCTGAGATTGATGTTGCTATGACATTGCTATGCTTAATGCTTGTCACTAGGGCCCGAGTGCCATGATTTCAGATCTGAACATATTATGTTTTCACAAATATAAGATTGATTTGGATCATATCTTGCAAGTTGTATGCACCTATTACATGTCCCGATCTGAATACCCCAAGGTCACAATAATCAGGATTCTTTCCGATGATTGTCGTAGTTTGAGGAGTTCATATATTCACCATGTGTTAATGCTTTGTTCTGGTTCTCTATTAAAAGGAGGCCTTAATATCCCTTTGTTTTCAATAGGACCCCGCTATCACGGGAAGGTAGGACAAAAGATGTCATGCAAGTTCTTATTGCAAGCATGTATGACTATATACAGAATACATGCCTACATTACATTGATGAGTTAGAGCTAGTTCTGTGTCGCCCTAGTTTGTAAACGTTACATGATTGATGTCATCCACATATTTCCATAGTGGTACCATGTGCCTACACTTCACATATATTGAATCTTGCTAAGTTACTATTGCTAAAGCTACTGTCACACCTACTACAAAACTGCTACTGACACTGCCATTGTTACTTTTTGCTACTATTATTTGTCGTGCTACTGAACCTTTGCTGCATACAGATATCCTCAAGTGCGGTTGAATTGACAACTCAATTTTCAAGGCCAATAAATATTCTTTGGCTCACCTTGTGTCGAACCAATAAATTAGGGTGAAATATTGCCCGTGAAGACTGTCGCGATCCCCTACACTTGTGAGTTATCAGTAACTCTTCAAGTCATACATTGTTTAATTTTCATTCGCACACACCGAAGTATGAATGCTTTGATGATTGCTATAATCCCTTGGATTCATTTGAAATATCCCTTTTTGATGAACTTGATGCTTGCTATGCTTGTGGCCATGATGCCAATATGAATTATGCTTACGGAGATGAACTGGCTATAGTTCCGTATGTTAAGCATGAAATTGTTGCTATTGCACCCACACATGATAGTCCTATTACTTTTTGAATTCTCCCAACTACACCATATCGGAGAAGTTTGCACTTATTAAGGACTATATTGATGGGTTGCGTTTTACCACTACACATGATGATTTTGATGTATATAATATGCATGTGCTTGCTGCTCCTACTTGCAATTATTATGAAACAGGAACCAAATATTCACATCTATATGTTTCCCACATGGACACACTCACTTAGTGCATCAACCCATTAGCTCATCCTACCTCCAGAAAAAATCACAATTGCCTCCTAGCCCGAGTTCTTGCTCATTTTCGAGTGATTTTCGATCTCTTTGTTCGGAGCTCTGTTTCTGAAACTATTTTGAGTAATTACTCCCTGGTATGTGACACCTCTGATGCTCCAATTATTTTTTATTCTAGTGCTTTATGTTTTGCAAATTTTGCTACTGTTTGTGACCATGTATATGAGCTTGCATGTTGAATTTGTATGGTTCAAAGTAGTTTTGATGCATGATATAGTCTCTAGACACTTGTGGTAGTGGTTGCTATCAATTTTGTTGAGTTTCGTGCACTTATATTTTGAGGGGCTAAAAACTTCAGAAAATTTCGGAGGAAAAGAAATATGCTTAAAAGGATGTCGATAATTTCTTTGAGTTGGAGTTTCAAGGAAACTCTCGAGAAGAAGCCCAATTAATATCTTCCTCACGCAGCTCACGTGTGGCCGTGCGAGTGGTCTTGCGTGTTGGGGAACGTTGCATGGGAAACAAAAAAATTCCTACGCACATGAAGACCTATCATAGTGATGTCCATCTACTAGAGGAGATTAGGTCTACGTACCCTTGTAGATCGCTAAGAGGGAAGCGTTAAGAAACGCGGTTGATGTAGTGGTACAGCTTCATGATTCAAATCACCGTCGTCTCACGATCCGTTCCGATCTAGCGCCGAACGGACGACACCTCCGCATTCAGCACACGTACAACTCGATGACGATCTCAGCCTTCTTGATCCAGAAAGAGAGACGAGAGAAGTAGATGAGTTCTCCGGCAGCATGACGACGCTCCGGTGGTGGTGATGATCTACTCCCGCAGGGCTCCGCCCGAGCTCCGCAGAAATCCGATCTAGATGTAAAACTATGTGGTATAGGTTTTAGTTGCACGTGGCAAAGTTGTGTCTCAAAAACCCTAAAACCACCAGTATATATAGGAGGAGGGGAGGGGCTAGCCTTGGGGCTCAAGGACCCCAAGGGTGCGCCGGCCGAAGGGAGAGGATGTTACTTGCCCGAGATTCGATCGTCGGTATCCGCATACCTATTTCAATATCGTTACCGGCAAGTCTCTTTACTCATTCCGTAATACAAGATCCCATGACTTACACTTAGTCACATTGCTTGCAAGGCTTGTGTGTGATGTTGTATTACCGAGTGGGCCCCGAGATACCTCTCCGTCACACGGAGTGACAAATCCCAGTCTTGATCCATACTAACTCAATGGACACCTTCGGAGATACCTGTAGAGCACCTTTATAGTCACCCAGTTACATTATGACGTTTGATACACGCAAGGTATTCCTCATGTGCGAGTGAGTTATATGATCTCATGGTCATAGGAATAAATACTTGACACGCAGAAAACAATAGCAACAAAATGACACGATCACATGCTACGTTCATAGTTTGGGTCTATTCCCTCACATGATTCTCCTAATGATGTGATCCAGTTATCAAGTCACAACACTTGCATATAGCCAGAAAACCTTGACTATCCTTGATCAACTAGATAGACAACTAGAGGCTTGCTAGGGACATTGTTTTGTCTATGTATCCACACATGTATCTATGTTTTCATTCAATACAATTATAGCATGGATAATAAACGATTATCTTGGAACAGGAAATATAATAATAACTATTTTATCATTGCCTCTAGGGCATATTTACAACAGTCTCCCACTTGCACTAGAGTCAATAATCTAGTCCTCACATCGCCATGCGATTTATATTGTATTAAATCTAACACCCATACAGTTCTGGCGTTGATCATGTTTTGCCCGTGGAAGAGGTTTAGTCAGCGGATCTGCTACATTCAGATCCGTGTGCACTTTGCAAATATTTACGTCCTCTCCTTCGACGTAGTCGCGGATGAGGTTGAATTGTCATTTGATGTGCCTTGTCTTCTTGTGAAACCTTGGTTCCTTTGCTAAAGCAATGGCACCAGTGTTGTCACAGCACAGAGTTATTGGATTTAGTGCGCTCGGCACAACTCCAAGATCCGTCATGAACTACTTCATCCAGACACCCTCCTTAGCTGCCTCCGAGGCAGCCATGTACTCTGCTTCACATGTAGAATCTGCTACGATGCTTTGCTTGGAACTGCACCAGCTTACCGCACCCCCATTAAGAATAAATACTTAGAGTCATCCGGATCAGTGTCAAAGCTTGTGTCGACGTAACCCTTTACGACGAGCTCTTCTTCACCTCCATAAACGAGAAACATTTCCTTAGTCCTTTTCAGGTACTTCAAAATATTCTTGACCACCGTCTAGTGATCCACTCCTGTATTACTTTGAAACCTGCCTGCCATACTTATGGCCAAGCCGGCGTCTAGTCTAGTGCACATCATTGCATACATGATAGAACCTATGGCTGAAGCATAGGGGACGGAACTCATTTGTTCTCTATCTTCCGCAGTTGCTGGACACCGAGTCTTACTCAATTTTATACCTTGTAACTCTACAAGAACCCCTTCTTGGACTGTTCCATTTTGAACTTCTTCAAGACTTTATCAAGGTATGTGCTTTGTGAAAGTCCTATCAGGCGTCTCGATCTATCCCTATAGATCTTAATGCCTAGAATGTAAGCAGCTTCTCCTAGGTCCTTCATAGAGAAACTTTTATTCAAGTAATCATTTACGCTCTCCAAAAACTCCATGTTGTTTCCAATCAGCAATATGTCATCCACATATAATATTAGAAACGCCACAGAGCTCCCACTCACTTTCTTGTAAATACAAGATTCTCCAACCACTTGTATAAACCCAAATGCTTTGATCACCTCATCAAAGCGCTTATTCCAACTCCGAGATGCTTGCACCAGTCCATAAATGGATCGCTGGAGCTTGCATACTTTGTTAGCATTCTTTGGATCGACAAAACCTTCGGGTTGCATCATAAACAACTCTTCCTTAAGAAAACCGTTAAGGAACGCCGTTTTGACATCCATCTGCCAGATTTCATAATCGAAAAATGCAGCTATTGCTAACATGATTCGGACGGACTTAAGCATCGCTACCGGTGAGAACGTCTCATCGTAGTCAACTCCTTGAACTTGTGAAAAACCCTTTGCCACAAGCCGAGCTTTATAAACGGTCACATTACCGTCTGCGCCCGTCTTCTTCTTAAAGATCCATTTGTTCTCAACAGCCTTGCGGCCTTCAGGTAATACTTCCCGAGAAGGACGTGGATGTCGCCTAGAGGGGGGGGGGTGAATAGGCGCTTTAAAATAGTTAAGGTTTAGGCTAGAACAAATGCAGAATAAAACTAACGTTTAATATGTCAAGCACAAAACCTACAAACAACTAGGCTCACCTATGTGCACCAACAACTTATGCTAAGCAAGATAAACAACTAAGTGATAGCAAGATATATTACAATAAACAATATGTCTATCACAAAGTAAAGTGCATAAGTAAAGGGTTCGGGTAAGAGATAACCGAGGCACGGGGAGACGATGATGTATCCCGAAGTTCACACCCTTGCGGATGCTAATCTCCGTTAGAGCGGTGTGGAGGCACAATGCTCCCCAAGATGCCACTAAGGCCACCGTAATCTCCTCATGCCCTCGCACAATGCAAGATGCCGTGATTCCACTAAGGGACCCTTGAGGGCGGTCACCGAACCCGTACAAATGGAAACCCTTGGGGGCGGTCACCGAACCCGTACAAATTGCAACCCTTGGGGCGGTCACCGAACCCGTACACGTGGCAACCCTTGGGGGCGGTTACCGGTACCCGTACAAATTGCTCGGGGCAATCTCCACAACCTAATTGGTGACCCCGACGCTTCCCGAAGCTTCGCACCACAATGATTGAGCTCCGAGACACCACCAAGCTTCTAGGACGCCAAAGCATCCACGAAGAACAATATCAAGGGTACTAAGTACCAAAGGTAGTAAGCTTCTCAACTTCTGACTTCCATGTATCACCGTGGAGAACTCAAACCGATGCAACTAATGCAATGGCAAGAACACACGAAGTGGTCAAGTCCCTCACACTCAAATCCCTCCACAACAACAAAAGCTATGGAGAAATATGAGAGGAAGAACAAGGAGCTCACAAAGAACTCCAAGATCAAGATCCAAGGGGTTCCCCTCACATAGAGGAGAAAGTGATTGGTGGAGATGTGGATCTAGATCTCCTCTCTCTTTTCCCTCAAGAATAAGCAAGAATCATTGGAGGGATAGAGAGTAATCAAGCTCTAAGAATGTCAATAATGGAGGTAGAACAAGAGCTCAACGGATGGATAAGTCCAAGGGGGAAGAAGACCCCCTTTATATAGTGGGGGAAGGAATCAGACCGTTACCCCCATTTTCTGCCCGAGCTCCAGCAGTACTACCGCTGGCACTCCAGCGGTACTACCGCCAGCTAGCGGTACTACCGCTGGCTGCAGTGGTACTACCGCTGGCACTCCAGCGGTACTACCGCTGGGCCCCTGGTAGTGCAACGGCACTACCACCGCCAAGAAAGTCTTCGCAAAAAGGTCCGTCCACGAACAACCGCTAGGCAGGCGGTACTAAGCTCCTGGAGCGGTACTACCGCTGACCAGGGGCGGTACTACCGCCAGCCAGCGGTACTACTGCTAGGGCCAGCAGTACTACCGCCAACTCCAGCGGTACTACCGCTAGGTCCAGCGGTACTACCGCTCGCCACTGAAACATCCATAACTTTCGCATACGAGCTCCGAATCGAGCAAACCCAAGCTTGTTGGATTCAGGACGACAAGGGCTATCCAAACAGCCAAAGATATAGAGACGTGAGTCTTCTATGAATGAAGAACCGGCAAAAACTCCAACATCGAAAACATCATAGTAGATGCATATGGACTCCGTTTTCGATGAACTCGAGCTTGTCACGAAGATGACCATAAGCTCTAAAACTCACAAAGAGAAACACCAAACAGGAACCAAGAAGTATGATGCGAGGATGCAAATGGTTTGAGCTCTCAACGAATGATACGATCAAGCTACTCACTTGAGAGCCCCCTTGATAGTACAACAATCTATCCTAAACAGAAAACCTATCAAGGGCAAACCTATACCTTGCACCTCGTCCTCTTGAGGTAGATGATGATGATCTTGGCTTCCTCAAGATGGACCAACTTTCTTGATTGTGTTGGCTTGATGAAGACTAGTTGATTGCTCCCCCATACTCACTATGGGTGAGCCACTCTTCAGCATATCTTCACAAGTCCATTGCCACCACAATGGACGGCAAGCTTCAAGCATGATATCTTCGTGCTGATCCACTTGAACTTGCACATCGCAATCTTGATGACTATCACAACTTGAAGTCATACTTCATGGGTTGTATGAGATCTTCCCTTTGACGCAAGCCCATGGAAACACACCTAACCCCCACATAGAACTCTCACGAAGACCATGGGTTAGTACACAAACACGTAATGGACAATGCTTACCATACCATGGGATCACTTGATCCCTCTCGGTACATCTTGTACGCTTTGTGTGTTGATCATCTTGATTTACTCTTTGTCTGAGATCTTGATCAACCATGTGTCTCTATGACCATTCTTTGGATACTACCTTGAATACCATCTTGGTCATCATATAAACTCCTTGAACCCAACAGATGGACTTCAAGAAGTGCCTATGGACAAATCCTATAAATGTAACTTAAGGCAACCATTAGTCCATAGGAATTGTCATCAAGTACCAAAACCACATATGGAGATATATGTTCCAACACTTCCAAAGTCCACACTTTGTTTTCATACATAGATCCTATCTCAGACTTCATGCCCTTCAGCCATTTGTTGGAATTCGGGCCCACCATTGCTTCTTCATAATTCGCAGGTTCATTGTTGTCTAACAACATGATTAATAAGACAGGATTACCGTACCACTCAGGAGTAGTACATGATCTTGTCGACCTGCGAGGTCCGATAGGAACTTGATCCGAAGTTTCATGATCATCATCATTAACTTCCTCCTCAACCAGCGTCGCTTCGACAGAGGTTTCCCCGTGCCCTGCGCCACCATTTAGAGGGATTAGAGGTTCGACAACCTCATCAAGTTCTATCTTCCTCCCACTCAATTCTTTCGAGAGAAACTCCTTCTCAAGAAAAGCTTCGTTCTTAGCAACAAACACTTTGCCCTCGGATTTGAGATAGAAGGTATACCTAACTGTCTCTTTTGGGTAACCTATGAAGACACACTTTTCCGCTTTGGGTTCCAGCTTTTTGACATAAGCATCACATCCCCAAACTTTAAGAAACGACAACTTCGGTCTTTTGCCATACCACAGCTCGTATGGTGTCGTCTCAACGGATTTTGATGGTGCCCTATTTAAAGTGAATGCAGCTGTCTCTAATGCATAACCCCAAAACAATAACGGCAAATCGGTAAGAGACATCATAGATCGCACCATTTCTAACAAAGTACGATTACGATGTTCGGACACACCATTACACTGTGGTGTTCCAGGCGGTGTCAACTGTGAAACAATTCCACATTGTCTTAAGTGAGCACCAAACTCAAAACTCAGATATTCACCCCCACGATAAGAACGTAGGAACTTGATCTTCTTGTTACGATGATTTTCAACTTCACTCTGAAATTGCTTGAACTTCTCAAATGTTTCAGACTTGTGCTTCATCAAGTAGATATATCCATACCTACTCAAATCGTCAGTGAAGGTGAGAAAATAACGATATCCGTCGCGTGCCTCCACACTCATCGGACCGCATACATCGGTATGTATGATTTCCAACAAGTCACTTGCACGCTCCATTGTTCCGGAGAATGGAGTCTTAGTCATCTTGCCCATGAGGCATGGTTCGCACATGTCAAGTGATTCAAAATCAAGTGACTCCAAAAGCCCATCTGAATGGAGTTTCTTCATGCGCTTTACACCAATATGACCTAAGCGGCAGTGCCAGAAAAACATGGCGCTATCATTGTTAACTCTACATATTTTGGTCTCAATGTTATGTATATGTGTATCATCACTATCAAGATTCAATATGAACAATCCTCTCACACTGGGTGCATGACCATAAAAGATATTACTCATAGAAATAGAACAACCATTATTCTCTGACTTAAACGAGTAACCGTCTCGCAATAAAGAAGATCCAGATATAATGTTCATGCTTAACGCAGGCACTAAATAACAATTATTTAAGTTCATAACTAATCCTGATGGTAACTGAAGTGACACTGTGCCGACGACGATTGCATCAACCTTGGAACCATTTCCCATGGGCATCGTCACTTCATCCTTCGTCAGCCTTCGTTTATTCCGTAGTTCCTGCTTCGAGTTGCAAATATGAGCAACATAACCAGTATCGAATACCGAGGCACTACTACGAGAGTTGGTTAAGTACACATCAATAACATGTATATCAAATATACCTGATTTTTCCTTGGCCGCCTTCTTATCAGCCAAATACTTGGGGCAGTTGCACTTCGAGTGACCCAGTCCCTTGCAATAATAACACTCTGTTTCAGGCTTAGGTCCAGCCTTGGGTTTCTTTGTCGGATTGGCAACAGGCTTGCCGCTCTTCTTGGAGTTACCCTTCTTGCCTTTGTTCTTTCTCTTGAAACCAGTGGTCTTATTGACCATCAACACTTGATGCTCTTTCCGGAGTTCTGACTCTGCGACTTTCAGCATCGCGAATAACTCGCCGGGTGACTTCTTCATCCCTTGGATGTTATAGTTAAACACAAAGCTCTTATAGCTAGGTGGCAGTGATTGAAGAATTCTTTCAGTGATAGGCTCTTGCGGGAGTTCAATCCCCAGCTCAGCTAGACGGTTTGAGTACCCAGACATTTTGAGCACATGTTCGCTGACAGATGAATTCTCCTCCATCCTGCAAGCATAGAATTTATCGGAGGTCTCATACCTCTCGATCCGGGCATTCTTCTGAAAGATAAACTTCAACTCTTGGAACATCTCATATGCTCCATGACGCTCAAAGCAACGTTGAAGTCCCGGCTCTAAGCCATACAAGACTGCACATTGAACTTCTGAGTAGTCCTCCTTACGTGTTAACCAGGCGTTCAAAACATCTTGGCTAGACATAGCAGGTGGTTCATCTCCTGGCGCAACATTAAAGACATAATCCTTCTTCCCAGCTTGCAGGAGCAGCTTCAGATTACGAGCCTAGTCTAGAAAGTTGCTTCCATCATCTTTCAACTTAGCTTTCTCTAGGAACGTATTAAAATTCAGGGTGACTACCGCGTGAACGATTGATCTATGACACAAATATTGCAAAGTGGACTTAGACTATGTTTAAGATAATTAGAGTTTAACTAATCAAATTACTGATAAACTCCCACTCAAAAAGTACATCTCTCTAGTCATTTGAGTGGTACATGATCCAAATTCACTAACTCAAGTCCGATCATCACGTGAGTTGAGAATAGTTTCAGTGGTAAGCATCTCTATGCTAGTCATATCAACTATACGATTCATGCTCGACCTTTCGGTCTCATGTGTTCCGAGGTCATGTCTGCACATGCTAGGCCCGTCAAGTTTAACCCGAGTGTTCCGCGTGTGCAACTGTTTTGCACCCGTTGTATGTGAACGTTGAGTCTATCACACCCGATCATCACGTGGTGTCTCGAAATGACGAACTGTCGCAACGGTGCACAGTCGGGGAGAACACAATTTCATCTTGAAATTTTAGTGAGAGATCACCTTATAATGCTACCGTCGTTCTAAGCAAAATAAGGTGCATAAAAGGATTAACATCACATGCAATTCATAAGTGACATGATATGGCCATCATCTTGTGCTTCTTGATCTCCATCACCAAAGCACCGACATGATCTTCTTGTCACCAGCGCCACACCATGATCACCATCATCGTGCCGCCATCGAGGTTGTCGTGCTATCTATGCTATTACTACTAAAGCTACGACCTAGCAATATAGTAAACGTATCTGCAAACACAAACGTTAGTTTAAAGACAACCCTACGGCTCCTGCCGGTTAGTGTAGCATCGACGTGCAAGTTGATATTAACTATTACAACATGATCATCTCATACATCCAATATATCATATCATGTCATTGGCCATATCATATCACAAGCATACCCTGCAAAAACAAGTTAGATGTCCTATAATTTGTTGTTGCATGTTTTACGTGGCTGCTATGGGTATCTAGTATGATCGCATCTTACTTACGCAAAAACCACAACGGAGATGTGCAAATTGCTATTTAACCTGTCTCCAAGGACCACCTCGGTCAAAACCAATTGAACTAAAATTGAAGAAACAGGCACCCACCAGTCATCTTTATGCAACGAGTTGCATGTTACTCGATGAAACCAGTCTCTCGTAAGCGTACGAGTAATGTCGGTTCGGCCGCTTCAATCGAATAATACCGCCGAATCGAGAAAACACTAAGGAGGGAAGCAAATCGAACATCAACGTCCACAAAACCTTTTGTGTTCTACTCGAGATAACATCTAAGCATGAACCTAGCTCATGATGCCACTGTTGGGGAACGTTGCATGGGAAACAAAAAATTTCCTACACACACGAAGACCTATGATGGTGATGTCCATCTACGAGAGGAGATTAGATCTACGTACCCTTGTAGATTGCTAAGCGGGAAGCATTAAGAAACGCGGCTGATGTAGTGGTATATCTTCGTGATTCAAATCACCGTCGTCCCACGATCCGTTCCGATCTAGCACCGAACAAACGACACCTCCGTGTTCCGCACACGTACAACTCGATGACGATCTCGGCCTTCTTGATCCACCAAGAGAGACGGAGAAGTAGATGAGTTCTCCGGCAGCGTGACGGCGCTCCCATGGTGGTGATGATCTACTCCTGCAGGGCTCCGCCCGAGCTCCGCAGAAATCCGATCTAGAGGTAAAACTATGTGGTATGGGTTTTAGTTGCACATGGAAAAGTTGTGTCTCAAGAACCCTAAAACCACCAGTATATATAGGTGGAGGGGAGGGGCTAGACTTTGGGCTCAAGGACCCCAAGGGTGCGCCGGCCGAAGGGAGAGGAGGACTCCTTCTCCAATTCGGTTTGGGAAGGAGGAGTCCTCCTCTTCCTTCCCACCTCCCTCTTTTTTTTTCCTTTTGTATTTCCCATTGTGGCGCCATGGCCCCATTGGGCTAGCCTCAACAGCCCACTAAGGGTTGGTGCACCACCCTAGGGTCACTGGGCTCACTCCCGGGTGGGTGGGCCCCTCCCGGTGAATACCCGGAACCAATTCATCACTCTCGTTACACTGCCGAAAATGCCCGAAACCTTCCGGTGACCAAATGAAACCATCCTATATATCAATCTTCATTTCCGGACCATTCCGGAAACCCTCATGACGTCCATGATCTCATCCGGGACTCCGAACAACATTCGGTATCCACACATATAACTCAACTATACTAAAACATCATCGAACCTTAAGTGTGCAGACCCTGCGGGTTCGAGAGCTATGTAGACATGACCCGAGACACTCCTCGGTCAATATACAATAGCGGGACCTGGATGCCCATATTGGATCCTACATATTCTTGGAAGATCTTATCGGTTGAACCTCAGTGCCAAGGATTCATATAATCTCGTATGTCATTCCCTTTGTCCTTCGGTATGTTACTTGCCCGAGATTCGATCATCGGTATCCGCATACCTATTTCAATCTCGTTACGGGCAAGTCTCTTTACTCATTCCGTAATACAAGATCCCGTGACTTACAATTGGTCACATTGCTTGCAATGCTTGTGTGTGATGTTGTATTACCGAGTGGGCCCCGAGATACCTCTCCGTCACAGGGAGTGACAAATCCCAGTCTTGATCCATACTAACTCAATGGACACCTTCGGAGATACCTGTAGAGCACCTTTATAGTCACCCAGTTATGTTGTGACGTTTGATACACACAAGGTATTCCTCCGGTGTCAGTGAGTTATATGATCTCATGGTCATAGGAATAAATACTTGACACATAGAAAAAATAGCAACAAAATGACAGGATCACATGCTACATTCAAAGTTTGGGTCTAGTCCATCACATGATTCTCCTAATGATGTGATCCAGTTACCAAGTGACAACACTTGCATATAGTCAGAAAAACCTTGACTATCCTTGATCAACTAGCTAGCCAACTAGAGGCTTGCTAGGGACATTGTTTTGTGTATGTATCCACACATGTATCTATGTTTTCATTCAATACAAATATAGCATGGATAATAAACGATTATCGTGAAACAGGAAATATAATAATAACTATTTTATCATTACCTCCAGGGCATATTTCCAACAATGCGACATGGTCTTGAAGGGTGCAAGATTTCATGATGATTTCTATTACTTGGTCGACCGAGCCGGACTCACCCCATTCCTCAAAGATAAGTGTGATTAGTATATCCTCCTCGCTAATACTTTCATGCAAAAAATTCACTTTCATGCTAGGAGAGATCCACCAATTGTATCATTGAACCTATATAGTCAAGAAAAAGAAATGACACTTGATATGTTCTCCCAAGTTTGCATAACTCCTAATGAGGACAGCCCTCTAAAGCCACGTCACAGAGACGTAAATGACTTTTATAGATGAAGCTAATGTGGGGATATGAGAGGACCTTTCGGTGCTAGGGTTGCTAGTTTGCATTTTTCTTGTTTTACGTTACTATTCATTATTTGTGGGGGGATGCAACACCGGTAGTGGGAGAGCATAATGCTTAGCTCGACTGATCTTGTTATCTTGCGTAGTGCACTTTATGGTGATAGGACTTTTAGTTTAGGAGCTATTGTTGTCCACCAGTTGAACACCAACCGCTCAAAGGGTGCCATCTTTTACGGTATCTATGCCTCCTGCCTCGCTAGATATTTTGAGAACCTATTAGGCATGGGGAGGATGAGATCTTACACTGGTGCAGTGATGTGCTATACAAATGTTTTTTAACCCCTTTCCACGACGTAGTTATAAACCGTTGCCTTGCATATGTGGGTGATAAGGGGGGGGGGTCCATCCCACATGACACGGCAAACCCGTCGGTGATGGTGACCAATGAACGCAAACGATCTACGAACATGAATGTGTGCAGTGCTGGAACATATCAGACACACAATATTTTGGGCATATGTGTGCTATTTGGGATCAATCACACACATCTAAGACGAGTCAAACGCGACTAATTGCTTATGGAAAACAAACAATGTTTGACCTTTTGCCGTTTGTGAAACGTTACCTAATCCACATGGGCCATGGTATAAACCGTGTGCGATATCTTCATCATCGTACACGACATTTCGCTAGAAACTGTGTGCCATGCATGACATCATCAGACACATTTCCCGAAAAAATTACGAGTGGGATCATCTTTGCCTCGGGCACAGTTTCATGTTGGCTCACGTGTGAGATAAGGTGCTATTGCAAACGATTGAGGAGCTCCTACGCACACGTACAAGTGATGCAAACCGTTTGCGATTTCTTATGTATCACCAACGTTTTAGTTTATATCTCGTGTGTTTTTTCTGTAGATCACATGCGGTTGCGTCATGAGTTGCATGTGCTCTCCATTCTCGATCGCACACGCTTAGTTGCTTGAACTGTGTGCGCTGAAATGACCAGGTAATTGTAAAATATCACATTTAATCCCCCCTGTGAATAGCAAATTCGCCATAATGCAATTGACAAATAGTGTTCACATGAAGAACATTCATCATAATTCGCCCGAAATTTGCAATTGAATGAATAGTGTCCACAGGAAGAGCATTCATCATAATTTACGACAATATGCAATTGACCAAATGCTAGCTAAATTCCATAGGTGTAAGACCAACATATGAAGTACATAATCATAGTGTATGAAATACGAAGACATGATCACATGGAAAACAATGCATCCACATGTATACGTTTAGCTGATAACTGTAACACCCAAATTTTTAATTGGATTTGTTGATTTTTTTAAAAATGGATTTTTAAATTTTGGCTTTGGTAAAAAGCTTTGAAGAACTTTGACAACCTCTTTGAGTAAACTTGTGGAGCTTTATTCTCTCAACCTGCGTGATTTTAAAAGTACTATTTTATCCTCTTCTCAAAATAAATTGGTTTGGGGGAATATTCTACTCTTTTGCAAAACCTTGGAAATTATTTCTATAGGTTCAATTATTTCTACTAGAGGTTTTCTTTTTCCTCCATCATATTTTAACCATTTTGCACTTCTACATCATCTAGATCTTCATTCTTATTTGTTTACCAAAACTTTAGAAAGGTTGGACCACCTTTCATAATTTATTTTTAATAAAAGTAATTTCTGTAATCAGTTTTGACCCTAGCAAATGTACAAAGGAACTCGATGATTCCTTTGGAGTTTTGGACCCAAACTCCCTTAGTACCCTCAACCTATTTCACCAAAAACTTTGGGTTCACAAGTTTGAAAATTTCAAATTTTCTTTGACTCAACTTTGACCTTAGTATTCCGTTTCATTAAAAAGCTGCCTTAAACCTTTTCAAAAATTCTAAAAATTTGCACACTGTCTCTGCACCCCATGAGAGGCCAACCCAAAAATTTTCAGCTCAATATCTTTTGTGCACATGCCATTTTCATTTGACCGAGCACTTGGTGTGGAGTAGCCACCAACTCTGAATCTTCTTCAGTAAAAGTTCGGAGTCAGTGCATCGTCGAATCAGTCCATGTTGCCACTTCGTCAATCTGAGCAGTGTCGACGAGAATCACTTATCCTTGTGCTCGTGTCTATCCTCACACCGCAAGTTCTCTTGGCCGCATGCGCGTGTCGGTGGTGAAGCTATCCCAGCCGGCCAAGCTCCAATAGCAGCAACTGCAGCACTGCCACGGCCACCAGCGGCGCCTCTGATGTAGCTGCTCACAGTTCGGCACCGCCCAATGCCCGAGCAGCCTCCGCGTGTCCCTGGCCACCAGTGCACGTTGTAAGTGCCGTCGCCACACACCACGCAACACAGAGCGCAAGCTGTGTTGCCACAGTGCACAACAAGCACATCCCCGTCGACTCGAAGACTCCGTCGATGGTCGTGCAATTTTAGGGCAAAAATGGAACCCCCGAGCAGCGTAGATACTAATCCGACCCCTAACCCTCCTGGCTAAGCTTCGAGATCGCCGAAATTTGTCGCCGGAGATGAGCTCCGTGGCACCACCTCTCGGGACCTTATAAATAGACCCCATCCCTGCTGCCGAGACCCTCATCTACTCCACCACCTTAACTCCTCTTTCCAAAGCCGTGCCCAAGCCAGAGAAGGGCCTTGGAGAGGTCTTCTTCTCCGACTTCGGCCACTTCGTTCTGCCTCTGGTCTCGACGGCGTCCGAGCAAGGTAGGCAAAGAAGTGAGCCCCAGGTCCTTCCAGTAGCTCTTTGGTGAGCTCCTCCTCCTAAGCCATCATCGAATTGGTTGCAGGTGAGCTCCTCGGTGAAGTTTCAGAGTTGCCGGAAGCCGTCGTCCGTCAGAGCAAGGTCGCCATCGACGTGGAGTCTCCTCTTCGACCAAACCTCCTCTCATCGACATGTGGGTCCTCGGTGAGTGCATTGACACCCTCAGCTAGCCCTCTCCTTCCCTCTATCACCGTCGGCGACCACCGCACGCCTCTCGCGCCGGTGTGGATTCAAACCTGACAAGGGGACCCCGCTCGTCAGTGTCTCTCTCTCTCAACCGTTTTCAACGAAAGTGCCTTCGCCAGAAGCCGCCTTCGCTGTGGGTTGGCATATTTCTATTCGGGCGCTTTGAGTTTTCTCAGGCTAGCCCCTGGTCTAATTCTGTTTTATTATAAAATAGTCTCTGGTTTTACTTTGCTTATAACTTTTTATCTACAAAAGCTTTTTCATTGATTCGTTTTGCAAAATCTTGCTCTGAGGGCCTAGTTTATTTTCATATTTATCTAAAATTTATTTGAAGCCAGTAGATAGGCCTCAACTCTTACGATGTTACATGTTATATAACGTAGATTCCGATGGAGGAAACACCGATGTTAACTTCACCGAGCTTGATCCCGACTACGTGGAACGAGGCAAGCATGTTTGAACTTTTAATGTGTTGTTTTCTCACTAACAAGAATTTAATATTCATCCATTTGCATTATTCAAGCATGTTGCATATCTTATAAATAATGTTGAAACATGACTATGGCAAGTGATGGTTATGAGAGGTCGTGGATAACCTAGTCACGCGGAACATGATAGGTTATGGCCTGGTCATGACAAGGGCCTGATGGTATTGGTAAGAAATGGATAACACACGTATCGACCTAGATCGAGTCTTGTCCGTGTCTTACTTTCTTTATCGTGCTACCACAATTTATTGAATAAGGATTCGATATAGTCGATCATAGGCCTATTATCAGTCACACACCAAGTAGAGGGGCCTGGATGAAGGTATCCATGGCCCTGGACTAAATCCAGTCATCCGGTCAGGGGGCATGGGTGTTTCCGGTCTGGGACCAAGAGGGAGGGTGTAACGCCCAAGATGCGACCCTATCCTTATTTTGGCGCGAGGGCCTCGACAAGGATAGAAGCGCATTTCGTCGTTTCACAAGAATGGATATCGTTACAAGTACATGTACTGAAGAGAAGAGTATATGGAATTGGCTTACACTCGCCACAAGCTACATCAGAGTCACATCAATACAATACATAAATATCACAAAGAAGAGCAGGGTCCGACTACGGACGAAAACAAACGAGAAAAGAATGACGTCCATCCTTCTATCCTAGGATGCCGACCTGGAACCCATCCTCGATCGACGAAGAGGAAAAACAAGAAACTCCAAATGAACAATCACCGCGCTCACGTCAAGTAACCATTTACCTGCACCTGCAACTGGTGTTGTAGTAATCTGTGAGCCATAGCGGACTCAGCAATCTCATTTCCAAAGGTATCAAGACTAGCAAAGCTTAATGGGTGAGGTATGGTTAAGTGGTGAGGCTGCAGCAAGCGAATAAGCATTTATTTAGTGGCTAAGTTACAAGTACAAGAATAAAGAGGGGGAATATCTACGCACAACGGATGTGAACTGCTGATGATCAAATGAATGATCCTGAACACCTACTTACGTCAGACATAACCCCACCGTGTCCTCGATCGGAGAAGGAGCTCGCGAAAGAGACAGTCACGGTTACGCACTCAGTTGGCATATTTTAATTAAGCTTACTTCAAGTTATCTAGAACTTGATGTTAAACAAAGTTTCCACATTGCCACATAACCGTAGGCACTGCTTTCCGAAAGATTTAACCCTGTAGGGGTGCTCCAACTAGTCCATCACAAACTACCACACGCTGCGGACGGAATGACCTCGATCAGGGAAACCCGTGATCTCCTCGGGTTCCTATTGGAAAACCTCAACCTCGAGTTAGCTCAAAGGATCCTCAGAATCCCTCGCACAAGACGCTCGATAAAGGTAAAACAAGTCCAGCAAGGCCACCCGGCGTGTCGACGATGCCGATAGGAGCTGCGTATCTCGTTCTCAGGACACGACAGATAAGCGAAGCGTACGGTTGCCTGATAGACATCACCCAAGTTGCCCCGGGTTGGCCCCGCACGTTGCTCCGCATTTGACCAGCATTGGCCCTCCCTGTATTTTGTTGAATTACTCCTCGAGTAGCGCTAACTCCCTATGTTTTTCAGTATTAACAGAATTATTATCTTGGACAAATATAGTACCAATGTTGGGCCTTGCCAGACGAGCTTTATCCCGAAACGAGAATCTAGGGGGTCCCCATAACAACCCCAAGCATGCTAGGAGCACTCATTTATGGAACATAACACTGGTAGCCGAAACTAAGGGGGCAAAGGTGGAACAAAACACCAGGCTAGAAAGGCCGAGCCTTCCACCTTTTACCAAGTATATAGGTGCATTAAATTAAATAGCAATTAACAGGGTGATATAACAAGGAACCCATATTATCACATGGAAGCAACTGCACCTGCAACTAGCAACGCTAACACATGGTTAAGCAAGCGGTAACATAGCCAATCAGTGGTTTGCTAGGGTGTGAACAGGTTGAAGATTTTCATGGCAATGTTGAGAGGCTGACATTTAACAGGTGGTAGGCAGCGAGACATAGCGATAGAATCGAAAACAACTAGCATGGGAATGATAGTAGTGGTATCTAGGGAAATGGTCATCTTGCTTGAGATCCTGCTTGGAAGAAGAACGACTCCGTGAAGCAGACGAACCGATGTAGTCGAATGGATCCTCACTTTCCGACACGCTTGCGGAACTCTATCGAGGCGAAGGAAAACCGGGAACAAGAATCAACACATAATATTCACCACGACATATGCACGACATAACGCTCAACACTTATGATGCATGACCATACTAATGCAAGGCATGACATGGCAATTCACTCCAATCAAACACTACACATTAAGTGAAGCTCAATATGCAACGAGTTACATATTGACGAAACTCCACATACGAATTATTTAGTTCACTCTTGTTTAGGTACACGGCAATATTAAATGTTGTTAAACATGGCAAGAGGTGAAGCATAATTAATCTACCTATCTAGACATTTTAAATGAGGTCGGAAACGACTTATACCATCTCCGAGATGACCCCACACGTTAAATTAGAATTATGTCTAGATCTGAACTAACATGTTTTAATACTTGTTAAATAGCAAAATAAAGTGGTTCACGTGATTCTATGCATCGTTCCAATCAATTTACACATAGAGAACATCTCCAACGGAGCTACGAATCAAAAAATACGGACACCGCAGGATATGATGGCATCAATGCAATATGTATGCAAGGATGGTCACGCACACTCCAAAACATACAAACAGCAAGATAATATGAACCTACATGAGATTCTAAGCAAGTTTCATATATGACACGATCAAAACGGAGCAACGGTTCAACAAATACAAGCTACACAAGAAATAGTCATAATCTGCCAAAAACAGCAACATGACATTTTTTACACCCCAAAACAACAAGCTACATAAATCTAAAATGCTCAAACAAGAGATGAGGCAATAGTGGTCAAGATGCACTGCAATATCCTACTAATAACATATAGCATGGTAGTATGGAACACTAGGAAAAGAACTCACAAAATGGCATCTCGCACACAATTTCAGACTTTGTGAAAATCACACTTTGACAGTGCAGTTTTTGATCTGAAGGCATGTTGAGAGCAGTAAAATTACATGCTACAGGACACCGAATGGCATGAAAATTTACAACATGCTATAGAATATTAAGGACTACAAATAACTCCATTGCACCAACCCCAAATGAGTTGTAGATCAGTAGCAAAACTCATGGAAAGACAACAACAAAATATTACAGATCTCAGACTTAGAAATATTTCAGCATCTCCAAATCAGCACTATTTTCTAGCATGTTGACAACAAGCAAACAACACCTAAACATGGATTTCTAATGCAACCAAAAGTACCAAGGGCTAGCATGCATATCCAAGGGCATATCTCTAGTTCACAACTCACGCATATCACGCACGGAATAAATCCCGCAATATAGACAAGAGGGCAACATGGCAAATATCATGTGCACTAACTTACTCGAAAGGCAAAACTAAATGCAGAGTTAAATTCTACGAATTTTTCTACCCCGAAAACATATATAATATGTGGGGTTCGAAAAATAAACCAACGCCACACATATATGCGAGAATATGTCCTAAACACGATATAGCAAACTATTGATAGCTCCTATATGGAAAAAATGAAAGCAACTACTCTAAAATACATGGCAAAGGGTCATGAACATCGTGAAGATTTTATCTATGAGATTTGAGCAAATCAGATGCACGCAAAAAATATCTATGCAACAAATACCTATTAGGACAGCACACAAATCTAGGCAAACGGCAGTTCAAATAACTCCCAATATGCATGCAAGTTGCAAAATAAGGTTCTACGCGAAAAACTACACAAAATACATACAAAATTCGTTCTGATCCGATGCACTGTTAAATATCTATGGACGTTTTAAAATTGACACCTAATCTGTAATTCTAAATGCCCCCGAAATAGCTAAATTCGCAAAAGAAAAAAAATAACGGGCGGGAGCATTGGGCGAAATTTACCAAGCATCGCACAGGGCGCTAGATAGGGCGGCAAAGGTGCTCACCTTGCTGGGCTTCGGCCCAGAAGCGGGAGTTGGGCTGACGCGGCCTGCCGAGGCGCCTGGGCCAGCTGGAGCGCGTGGGGCGACCCACCTGGTGCACGGCGCTGGCCTGCGCCGTTCTCGCGCAGGAGGAGACCGGTGCGGCGGCCTCACGCGACGGCGCGGCGAGGAGGTTGCGCAGGGGGCCAGGACCAAGCACATCGGGGCAGGGTTGCCTAGATCGGGTTGGGGCGGCCTCATCTCCAGCGAGGGAGGCTTGAGGCGGCGACGAGGCGAGGAGATCGGGCGGCGCGATGAGGGGGCACGGGCAGGCGGCGTGAGCAGGTGCTGGATCTGGCGAGCGGGGCCTCGTCGGCACCGGCTCCGGTGGGCTCCGGGCAGGGCGGCGCTCCGGCGGCTTGCCGATGGAGCTCGGGTGGAGGTCGATGATGCGCTGCCATGGAGGGGCTTCGGGAGGAGATCCAGCGACGCGGCGGCGGATCCTGCCCAGTGGGCCTCAGATGGGTTCGGGCAGGCCCACGGCGGCTGGAGGCGCTGAGGGGAGAGGAGGGCGACCACGTGGCGGCGGCTAGGGTTTGCTGCGTGCGGAATTCGAGGAAGAGAGAGGGGTCAGATTAGGAAGGGCTAGCCTTTCTTTTATAACAAAAAGGGCTAGGGTTAGCAGTTTTTTGCCCCGGTTTCAACCGCGCGATCTAATCAGACGGTCTCGAATGCGGGGACGGGCTAAGTGGGTGTGTAGAGTAGGCTAGCCAGAGATGAGAGGGAAAAGGGGCACCCGGCGACGTGATTTAAAAATACCAAAAAATGTCCGACAATAACCGAATACGATGCCGCTACGGTCGACCGTTCGGGTACCAAACGAACTCCGATTACGACGAAAATTGGCAGGCGGCCTACCTATATTAAAATAAGACCACGCGCCAAGTTTCAACCCAATCCGAGAATATTTTCAACGCACTTTTAAAAACAAGGTTTGACGATGCCGCGGACGCGTGCGAGTGTGGTCGGGCTCAAAACGGGCAACGACGAGAACGGAGAGAACCGACAACTAATAACGGATGAAAGATTTGAAAACTGGCGGCAACGGAGTGCCGATGCAATGCCGATGATGCGCATGATGTGATGATGATGCGAAAAATAAAAAATAATCACATGCCAGCAACGGAATAAAAGGAGAATCTTCTGGGGCGTCGGTCTCGGGCTATCACAGAGGGCACTCCCTAGTAGCGCGCGGTATAAATTTGATCCCTTGCTAGTCGAGGTCGGAGCCTTCCCGTCTTATGGTTTTGCCCTGGCAGCATAGTCCGGGTGAAGCCGGGCTTCACGGGGGTAAAGTGGGTGTGTGCTGGTTATGAGTGTCTTCTTCTAAAATACCATACATGGGATTAGTCTCATTGACTATCGGAACCCGTGAGCTATGGGTAAAGAGTACACCCTCTATAGAGTTAAAACTATTCGAGTAGCCGTGTCCACGGTTAAGGACAGTCATTTGACAAGTCAAGTGTCGGTCTTAGAGTCGGTCCTTGGAGTAAAAGTGGTGGAACAAATAATGGTTATCTACAATAATGTGGAATATGATATGATTATCTCTTGGTTCAAGAATTATCCTGAAGGTTAGTTGTACCACTCGGATACTTCAAATTTATTTATATGCCCTTTCTGTGGTGTCGTTGAGACGCCCGACTGTGGCTTGTTATTTATTTATATGCCCTTTCTGTGGTGTCGCTAAGACGCTTGACTGTGGTTTTTTATTTATTTATATGCCCTTTCTGTGGTGACGCTAAGACGCGTGACTGTGGCTTGTTATTTATTTATATGCCCTCTCTGTGGTGTCGCTAAGGCACCCGTTTATGGCTTGCTATTTATTTTATGCCTTATATGTGGTGTCGCTCAGACGCCCGACGGTGGTTTACTAACCCTTGTTAACCTTTCGAGGCGTCGCTACAGACACCCGATCGGTGCATTTTTACTTTTCTATTAGGATATCTCGAGAGGATTACCGCCCGATTTATCCACTAACTTAATTTATTTCTAACACCTTCATTGTTATAAATTATGATCTCAACCATGCGTATTAATAACCAACTGCATGCATCTCATCTTTTGTGCAAACTGTTTGCGAGTACTTTTTGAAGTACTCACTGGCTTGTTGATGTGGCCAGATATGGATGAAGGATACCTCATGGATGAAGAGTTCGATAACGAGTCCAATGTCTAGAGGAGTCCCAGCCAGTCTTATGATCCTGGAGTTTGTCGCTGTATTATTTCACCCCTTCTGCCACCGCGAATAAATCGTCAAGCCTCACTCTGATGCTTGGCGTGTAGTAGTACTTGTCATGTCACATTACTCTGATGTGACGTGCCCCTTTTATTACGAAGTAGAGCTATCATATACCACTGTAACATATCCGTCTGTGTGAGACTTGGACATGTTGTAATAAATTGTAGAGAACCTCTGCTCGACCTGTTTAATATTAAGTACTATTGGTTTTCTGTATCAAGATGAGTCTATCAGTGGGAAATATTTTTCTACACTCGGGACGCACATGGTTGATTTCCAATAAATTATTTTATTTGGAAACTGGTCGTGACAACCTTGGTATCAGAGCCAGGCTGACTCTAGGAAACCCCTAGGCACGATCGCTAACCGAATTAGTTGTTTTTATTTTCTACATGTTGTAGATATTTTCTGTTAGTCAACATATATTTATGTTTTGACTATATGAATTTTTTGTCTACTGTGTAGATGGATGGCAGTGATTGCCCGTCGCAGGTGTTCGCCAACGAGCCGACGGGATTTTCGCGACTTCTTGCCGTCATTGCCAAGATCGCGATTGGACCGACGACTCGCACCGAGTACATGTTCTACCACCACAAGATCAGCGACTCCCTGACTATGCATCACGCGTCGGTGCATTTTATTGGTGGGCGACCAGAGGCCCATCGTCTTCGTTTTGTTGGGAGAGCCATGTCTACGGAGATGCAGGCTACTTAGATGGTAGCCAGGGAGGCGATTTCCTGTCTCCGGGACACCCTCCCAGTGTTGAAGACTCGTCCTTATCACTACCTGCCTTGCCACGTGTCGTACACTAGTCACTATGCTTTTGCCTGCCCAGAGGAGAGGAACACGATGCTATTGGGATGCTTGCGCAGTACGTCATAGCCCTGGAGTCAGCCTTTGATGGCTTAGTGGATGACTTGGTTGCTGCTTGCATGGAGACCCTTACTCGTCCTCACCACACGACTGAGCTCCTTCGTCCCGCACCACCTCGGTCATGCCCACTTCTTCTGCCTCATGCACTCCGTCAGCTGAGCTTCGCCGTCAGCTGCCTACGATTGAGGAGTTCAATCAAGTCATTGCTCCTGCCCCCATTAGAGCTGCTATGCCTGCTAGTCCACTTCGTGCTTCGCCGCCTCGCGCAGTGCGCCGAGAGCCCGTGCTAGAGGAAGTGGACTCCCCAACTCTTCATATGGGACTTTCCCTGGGTCAACCAATCTAGGTCCCTTCCGACTCCACCTAGAGATGGTGCAGTAGATCGCGAGTACGCTTGTGTGATATGTATGATATGTATGATTATGTGCTCCTAGACTGAAGGGAAGTAGTCGTGTTGCGTCATGTAGGACCAGGAGAAGTGCACTAGCTTAAATAACAAGTCAGGCATACGAGAGTACGACCTGAGCGATATGTATAATTATGTGCGATGTAAGATGTACCACAGTCCTTCTCCGAACGCGTCGGTTAAATTATGAGAAGACTTTTCGCAGTGTTTCCTTGGATAATTTTTCTTTAAAAAAACTATTCCCCATTGAATTTGAGTTTCTCATTTGGTTTTTGCGACATTAACCCAGGTTTGAGAAAATGAGCCGTCCCTGGACACGCTCCATGCCAAGAGTACAGGGAGAAAATCAATCTGCTGAGACAGGGAATGATTTCACTCAAGGACAGTCAAGCCGACATGAGAGCGACCCAACATTTTCATAGGTGTGTCGTCTGTATGACAAAAGCCAACAATAGCATCGCGAGATGATGAATCAACTAATGAATATGGGGAATCAGCGTGGACCACACCCACAACACTCCAGATTGACTGAATTACAAAAGACACGTCCGCCAACTTTTTCGCACACAGACAAACCAATAGAAGCAGACGATTGGTTACGTGACATTGAGAGGAAGCTTACAATTGTGCAATGTTTTGACCATGAGAAAGTACTATATGTACCCCACTATCTGACTGGAGCCGCAACCTCATGGTGGGAAAATATACTCCGCGTACATCCTGACGAGAACAACATCACATGGGCTGAATTCAAGGAGAGTTTTCGTGGGGCACACATTCCTAATAGCGTCATGAAAATCAAGAAGGAATTTGAAGACCTTAAACAAAGGAGTTCCAGTGTAATGGAATATCTGGACCAATATAATCAATTATCCCGTTATGCAAGTGAAGATTATAAGAAAGAGCAGAAGAGAATGGAGAAATTCCTGGATGGACTCGCTCCGACATTAAAATGCCAGCTGGTTGTTCAACACGTTTGGGATTATCCTGTCAGCATCAACACCACATTTAACACGTTTGCATAGGTTCATCATGTGTGCGCAAAATTAGTATCCACATAGGCTGGTCCCTTGTTGTTGTTGAGGACACTGGAATTTTTTATACAATATTAGTCATGATTTGCCCTGTTAGGAACGACCTAACTGATGTAAGTTGTTTCTTCTTTTTTCTTTGGAGAGAAATGGAAAGACGTTTACTTAGAAACTTGAACATGTGACTAGCATTTTCTGAAAATAACGGATTTCATTGTCTTACCGGAGAAATGATCACGTGATGTAGAGGTAGTTGGCGGTTGAACCATAACCCTCCTAAAGTTATGTTCTTTGACAATACAGTGGAAGTGAAGATGATTTTTCACACACTCAATTCTTGAACCAGATATGAACACAACATATTAACATCAAAGAATTCAATACCTATCCATGAAATCTTGAAGATCATTCACATCCTGAGGCTCATTTGACTGTCTGAGATAATCCAGGTAGTAAAATGTGTTGCGTTTTGGAACAATGACCACCAAGATCCAGTGACTTCTACAATTTAAGAATACCATGAACGTACTAACTATGTCAAAAACTGAAAGACGATCAATGTATGCGTGGTTGCATATTTAACTTACTGTTTATGCTATTGCCACATGAAGAATTCTCCTACATGTAAGCCGTACAAGATCTTAGCGACATGATCAATGGACTCCTTGCGTGTATCATTACCTTTTAACAAAGCGCTGTTTGCTAAATCGGTATCTGTGAAATACACATGCACCCTTGATGATCTCCGCGTCGTCAATCCCGTGAGAGGAATACGATACAATTAGCTTTTTTCAATTACAACGTTGTATGGAGAAGTTGATGAGAGTTTGTGAAGTACTTACATCATCAAGCATTTGACAAGAGTGGATGCAATCTCACTGAAGTTGAAGAAGAGATGAAATTCCTCGAATTCCACACTCATGGTATCTGCAATGCAAGAGAAATGCCAGCTATCGTAGTGCACTTGCAAAATGTTAGTATATTATCCTTCCGACATTTTGTCCATGCAATATTTATGTAAGTTGCGACCAGTGGAACTGCACTCCTCAAAGTATTTGCCAACAAGAAATGGCCGGCCATGCTTGTACTTGGGTGCTTCAAATGGGACTACTTTTTGACAAGAAAGTAGCTTTACAACTTCCACATGAGACATTTCATCAAAACCGGGATTACATTGGTCTCCGAAATTCTTGTTGTTAATTTGGTTATGGCAGATGATTCTTTGTACTAGGGCACTCTTGGTCCCATTCCTCCTCGCTTTTGGGGGCCCCAACTTCATGTGTGCAACCGTGCCCACTTTCGTCTTCTTAGCTGAAGCACTTCTTGTTTGACGTCCGGTTTCATGAACGACGTGTTGCTGAGAAGCGTCTGAAGGTACGATGGGTTGTTGAACACATGATGCCCCTGTGACTGCCTGTTGAGCTGTAGTACAAGAGGTGATGGATAGCTGACCAGCCGTTGAAGCTATGTCGGGGTTCTGATCAGCTGGTGCCAACGTGTCGGTGTGTTGATGCGACTGTGACAACGTGTTGGTTTGCTGAGCAGGCAGTCCCGACACATCAGTATGCGGTTCCGGACTTTCAGACTGCTTAGCAGGCAGTTCTGGACTTTCAGACTGCTTAGCAGGCGGTTCTGGACTTTTGGCCCGCTTAGCACGCGGTTCTAGACTTTCAGACTGCTTAGCAGGTGGTTCGATCGGGTTTGTCTGCTGAGCATGCAGTGCCGATGTGCACTATTTTCTTCAGTGGCCGGCATCTGAACCGATGATGTGTCTTCAGCAGTTATAGGCCTTGCCACATGCTGCTCAGGAGCGGATGATGGCCCGGCCTGTACGGTAGGAAGTTGGCTGGACTGACAATAGGTTGATGCCTCGGGCATCAGATTCCCAAGAGTACGTTCATCGGGGGAGTCACACAAGATCTGTTGTGGTGAGAAGAGAGTCACCGGTTCGAGGGCGACATTGGCTGTTGTTGGGGGGCTGGAGGGATCTCATCCAGGAAGTCTATTTCTTTCCATGGCCAGTGGATATGATTTAACAGTGTTTCTTCCAAGGTCCTGTGCTCATCAAGATCCCCAAGGACATTCTTCACGGCAAAATTACTGAATCCATGCTTTATTTCAGTCACGTAGCACTTCACACAACCCGGCTTCAATGGCACATTGTCCAACAAGTGACCCCCGTCAAAGTCAGGGTTGTAAACCCACGTTGTTGCACATTTTAAAGTACCTTCATAATGTGTAAGCATGTCCTTCACTCTCTCCCCCTATCTATATAGATCAGATATAGCACCATCATGTCCAGCTGTAGCATCATTGTCTGTTGGGGCTAGATGCTCTCGATCATCTATGGGGCCGTAGGCCCCTTTGTGGTTCGGTGAGGAGGTCGTGTCACGCAAAGAGCAGAAATTGCAAGGTAGTGCAATGGTGAGACTTGAGGATTTTGCCCAGGTTCAGGCCACCGTGAAGCGTAAAACCCTACTCTTGCTTTGGTGGATTGATCTGGGGGAAGACGAAGCTCGCACAGTGCTCTGCCCCGGCAAGGTTTGTCGTGGAGAATTACTATGGGCGTACAAGTGTTCCAGGGTCCGAAGCCTATGCTAGGTTGCCTTGGGCCTCCTTTTATAGCTCATGTGGCATCCATAGTGGAAAACATACATGATTAGATAGCTAACAGTGCTATCATACCTAACTCCGGCACTTAAGACAAAATGACATAAATGCAGTCTTAAGTGGCATGCAGGGTGCTTCCCCGGAAAGCTCCTTCCACCGCTCTAGCTAACTACTGCACCACAACTTCACGCACCTAAGGACGGGTGTCAAGGGGGCATGATGTGTCTTCGGTCATGTCAACACGTGCTTAGCGAGAGTACTTAGCCACCTGGAGACTCAACACCTCATCGACAAGTGACTAGTGTGGCGATGAGGTGGAATGGTAGCAGATTAGCTCGTGCTTGATCGAGAAGTGACTTGTCGGGTCTTCTCAGGGTGTTTGCGCCTTGGTCCCCGATAGGCGTCGGGGTCCTTGGCACGTCTTGGGCCCATCCTAGGTTGTTTTGTAGGTCTTGCCAGTGTCTGGTGCCGAATGTATGCTTGGGTTGTCGTTGTAGCATCTCCATTGGTGGGGTACCCCATGCTACTACCGCATGTGCATAAGTCAAAGGCATTGCGTACCCCCGGTCTAGTGCACTGACAGGAGCCCCCGGGCCTAGCATCAATGTGCCCGCCCAACATCGTTGTGTTAGGCCCAAAATTGATGCACACACGCACAAATTGCAAAGGGGTAACTGCCAATCCACTTATTCAGGGCCGAACCACTATGTGAGGCCGTTCCCGCCACGCGCACCGCATGCATTGCGAGAATCTTGCGGTGGGTGCGCGTGACTTAAAGGACTTGTCGTGGCAGGAGACGCATCACCATAGATTGGGTTGATGGGGCGGTTACCTCTTCGCCCATGATGGTGGGCGACGACATAGGTGGAGATGGGTGGTGGCCTTTGGAGCGTATGAGAGCCAGCCTCCCGCACCCTCTCTATGAAACAGGTGGATACGATGGGCGATGTTCATCCATCCTTCTCCTCTCCTCCGACCTAGGGTTGCCTGGCCTTGCCCTTTCCTTTTTGTTCTTCAGGTTGTTTTGGTCTTCGTGGTGATGAGGGACAAGGACGTTCTCCATCTTGTGTAGGGGCGATGAGAACCTCCCCTCGAGATCATGCAGTCGCTTCAATCGTGGCGACGGAGGGCGGTAGCAGTGCTCGAAGTGGGGGCGCTGGAAGGGCCCGTGGTCGCCGAGGAGGTCATGGTCGAGGGAGACGGAGTGTCGTGCGTGACCCTCCCCGGAGACGCCTCCTGTGCTGTCGCCTGGGCATACTAAAGGCACGGTGCTGGAGTTCATCACCAGGCTGCACGGTCCTCTCCGTAGTCGTTTGCGCCTCCCTCACCCTTTCTCCAGGGTGATGGAGGTGGACAAACCGCGGGGAATGTGGCTGCACATCCACGGTTCCTGTAATGGCGCTGTGCATGCCGATGTTGAGTATTTAGCAAGCTGCGTCATGTTCTTGAGGCGTGGGTAGAAAACCTTCGCTCATGCCCACAACTTCATGGAGGGACACGTCCTTCGCTTCAAGTTGGTGGAGGCCGACATGCTTTCCGTCACGATCTACACGCACTCGGGGGCTCGTCTTGGCTACTGCGAAGAAAGCTCGAGTGACGCTGAAAGTTCCTCCTCGAGCGATGATGGGGATATGTACCTAGGGTAGGGTCATAGGCCTGGCCTACATGTCCTACCCAAGGAAACTACATTGGAGGACTTAAAGACTACATTAGAGGACTTAAAACTACAAGGAAGACTACGACCAGAATCACCGTGGCACATATGTCACTCCACATTACATCCACTCAGAGGCTTCTCCCTCCATTCGACAATTGCCTTTCACTCGAAAGGACCAGAAGCCAGTCTACCGCAGAAGAACAGAAGCCACTCCAGGGAGGCCAATGGGCGGGTATTCGACTAGTCGCCATAAGTAGCATTTATTACGTATGTTACCAGTAACGTTTACCTTTATTACCATGATTGAACCCTTGGTTGTCGGGGATGGATGAGGGGGCGCACTCTATATAAGCCACCCCTCCCCTCTAGCACAAGGGTTCGCACCCCCTGTAACCTACACATTCCATACGACAAAAGCTCTTGAGCACTGAGACATAGGGCTGTTACCTCCACGAGAGGAGCCTGAACTCATACATTCGTGTGTACAATCTCGCCGTAGCTAGGACTCTACCCTCTCCTTATGTAGCCCTAACTTCTACTATCAGACTTGTTCCCACGACAGTTGGCGCCCACCATGGGGCAGTCATCTAAGCGACTTCCGACGAGTTTGCAAATTTCTCCTTCGTCATGTCTTTGGGCGGTACTTTGTTCCTGGGCCACAAGATCCATTTTAGTGCTCTCACCTTCGTCGTCGATGAATCGGCATGGCTTCAGGAAGTGCCTCTTGACGTCGAGGCACTCCCAATCCGCGGGGCGATGCACTTCTGTGAAGGCTCCTGCGACATTCTTCTTCGGGAGCGGACGACTCCGGTGTCGTTTGCTCTCCCCGCTGTTTGTCATCGCAAGCGATCAGGTCGCTCGCGGCTCAAACATTGGGTGAGTCATGCGGTGGCTCGCCAAGCGTCATCTCCGTAGGTTGCAGCTATCAAGCCTGCCAAATCACTTCACTTTGCATTCGACTCGGCGTCACATCAGTTTGTTGTTCCTTCCAAGTTCGAGAGCTGCATTCCTGCAACTGGGGTTTTCATGGCGGGTTCACATCAAAACCCGTGTGGTTTCGGCCGCAGCGGGCGCGAGGCTGGAGAACCATCGAACATGCAACATCGCCGAGATGAGGATATTCTCAATGAGTGCACCCGCCAGCGTCTACCAGTTTCTAGTCGACGTCAGCGACATCTATTTCCAAGTGGATCTCAAAACAACATACAGGTATTCCGTACTCCAATTATGAATGTTGCGGTCTCTGCTAGGATTGCAGATTCCATTCAACTTTTAGGTTCAGAGGTTGGCAGAGGTTTGGAGCAGATCCGAGCATTGATTCAGGCAGCACAACAACAAAATTCAGCTGTTTCTCGGTCGCACAATAGATTACACAGTGATTCACCCAGGGCAGACATAGTTCAGTCGGCTTAGAGCTCGGGGTCACCTCCGCGTCGTAGAGGCAGAGGTTACCACGAAGATCAGTACAGAGATCAGGGGCGAGATCAGTTTGCTCCTTGTTATCACCGCGACGACCGCCATCGAGCGCTTACTCCCCCGCGGAGTGGTACATATGTGCCCCGGCACTATGACGATAGGCCCTCGTTCGACAATGAGCGGAATCCTGGGTTCGATGCGAGGAATGTACTCGCGCAGAGGCGGATTGACACGGACAGGGCTCACGGAGATGGTTATGATAGACATCATCCAAGTGGAAGTGGTGACATTGTTTCCAACCCCGAGTGTTTCAACACAACTATTTGATCCGCTAAGATTCCCCCCAACTTCAGGTTGGCGACTGAATAAGCAAGTTCACTAGTGAGTCAAAGCCAGAACACATGGTTAGATGATTGTCGAGTGGCGGTGCAGATCGGTGGAGGCAATGACAATGTATCCATGAAGCATTTGTTTTTTATGCTGGACGGTTCAGCCCGAGCATGGCTTAATCAACTGGCTCCTTCTAGCATCTACTATTGGGAGGACCTTGCCTGAGTGTTCATCAAAACTTTCGAGGGCACGTGCAAACGTCCTGCTGGTTTATCTAAGCTGCAACACTGTGTGCACAAACAAAATGAAACTTTGAGAGATTACATTCAGTGTTGGACCACCCTCCATCACATGGTGGAAAATGTTTCCGAGCACCAAGCCGTCTGCGCCTTCAAGGCCGGTGTTAGGTATAGAGAGCTTTACCTGAAGTTCGGTTTGACAGGAGATATGTCCTTAAGGAAGATGATGGAGTTTGCCACCTGATACGCCAAAGGCGAAGAGGAGGACCGCCTTCGTAGCGGCAAAGGAAAAGCAGTCGACAATGATGCTCGCGGCGGCAATTCCAATCAGAAACAAAAGCATAAAACTGACGGTTCTGCCCAGGCAGAAGCGGACGCTCCGGCGGCACAAGGAAAGAATAAGGGGGAATGCAAAGGACAATTTACCCCCAAGAAATTTAAGAATTAGTCGGCAACCGATTTTCTAGATATGACGTGTGCAATCCACACGAAGAAGGATGATGAAGGCAATTTGATATTGTCCAAGCACACCACTCGGCAATGCAAATTGTAGATCCAGCAGTTCAAGGAAAAGCAGTTGAGTGAGAAAACTTCTGAAAATGAGGATGATGAAGATAAGGAGGATTTTCCTGAGGTCAATGCCACATTGATGATTTTTGCCGATATAGAAAGCAAAAGTCGACTGGCAATTATAAACACAGAAGTCAACATGGTTGTTCCTACCACCCTGATGTACCTCAAGTGGTCACAGACCCCGATAACCTTTGACTAGACAGATCACCCTGCTCATGTCGCTACCCCCGGTCGGCAAGCCCTAGTGGTAGATCCTATTGTGGGAGGCACTCGTCTCCGCAAAGTTCTCATGGACGGAGGGAGTGGATTGAACATCTTGTACACAGATACCCTTAAAGGGATGGGCATTCCAATGTCCCGACTCAGTGAGAGCAACATGCAGTTCCACGGAGTCATCCCTGGGAAGAAGGCCAGATCACTCGGTCAGATAGCGTTGGATGTGGTGTTCGGCACCGACAAGAATTTTCGCAAAGAAAAGTTGTCGTTTGATGTTGTAGACTTCCAGAGCGCGTATCACACCATCCTTGGTCGGCCGGGTTATGTTCGTTTCATGGCCCGTCCATGTTATGCGTACCTCGAACTAAAGATGCCCGGGCCCAAGGGTGTGATCACAGTCACAGGGAATCGACAAAGGGCTGAGGAGTGCATTTAGCAAGGCTCCAAGATTGCCGACCATCAAATGGCTATGGTCGAGTTGGAAGAATACAAGAAGAATATTGATCCCGCTGATCTGCTGCATTCCAAGAAGCCCTGTTGTGAGTGTGCTTTTTCAGTCAGCGGGTGACGTAAAGAAAGTAAACATTCACCCAACATTGCCCCGGCTAACATCTCGACGACACTCGACAACAAATAGGAAGTTGCGCCCATCCAGTTCCTCCATGAGAACCGGGACATCTTTGCATGGAAGCCTTATGACATGCCGGGTATACCTAGGGAACTGGTTGAGCATCAATTGAGAGTTGACCCGAAGGCCAAGCGTGTTAGAGAGCATTTGCGTCGATCGACGACAGGGAAACGGAAAGCAATTGGCAAGGAGGTGGCTTGACTCTTGGAGGCTAAGTTCATACGTGAGGTTTACCACTCCGAGTGGCTCGCGAACGTGGTCATGGTCCCCAAGAAATACAAGTCACTCCACATGTGTATTGACTTTCAACATATCAATTGGGCCTGCCCGAAAGATCATTTTCTGCTCCCCCGCATCGATCAAATTGTCAACTCGACTGCGGGATGCATACTCTGGTTACCACCAGATCCGTTTGTTTGGTCCAGATGAAATAAAGACTGCCTTCATCACCCCTTTTGGGTGTTTCTGTTATATCATCATGCCTTTTATTTAGAAAAATGTTGGCGCTACTTTCATGCGTATGATTCAGAAATGCCTGCTCGACCAAATAAGTCAGAATGTCGAGGCTTATATGGATGATATTGTAGTCAAGTCTCGCAAAGGTTCTGACCTACTGACTTACTTGGCGGAAACATTCACCAACTTGAGGAAATATGATATCATGTTAAACCCAACCAAGTGCACTTTTGGAGTTCCTAGTGGTATCGGTTTCCTCGTTTCCGAACGAGGGATCGATGTCAATCCCGAGAAGATCGACGCAATTGTACGAATGCAACGACGTGAGCGTGTGCACGATGTCCAAAAGCTCACAGACTGCTTGTCGACCTTGAGTAGGTTTATTTCTTGCCTCAGAGAGAAGGCTTTGCCTTTATATCGACTGATGAAGAAGTGTGATATGTTCGAGTGGAATCCTGAGGCAGAAGCAGCGTTTGTCGAGCTCAAAGCCCTGCTTTCCACCCAACCCGTGCTTGCTGCTCCGCACAGCAGAGAACCCTTGCTCCCATACATTGCAACTACTAACCAAGTCGTCAGTACAGTTCTCACTATCGAGCGAGAAGAAGAGGGCAAGGCTTATAAGGTCTAGAGTCCAGTTTACTATAACTCCAAAGTATTGAATCCTTCCCAGCAAAGGTACCCTCATTATCATAAGCTTGTCTATGGTATATATCTGTCGGCGAAGAAGGTGGCACACTACTTCCAAGATCACTCAGTTTCACTCGTCAGCGATTCTCCATTGTCTGAGATCCTCAACAATTGAGAAGCGACTGGCCGAGTGGCCAAATGGGCTATTGAACTTCTATACTTTGATATTAAGTTTGAAGCAAAGAAGGCCATCAAATCTCAAGCGCTTCCTGACTTCATTGCCGAGTGGATTGAACAGCAGCAACCAATTCAAATCCACTCGGCACACTGGACCATGTTCTTTGATGACTCTAAGATGTTGAATGGGTTCGGTGCTCGCGTGGTATTGGTATCTCCAAAGGGTGACAAATTCGGTTATGTCCTCCAGATTCACTTTGATTCCTCCAATAACGAAGCCGAATACGAGGCACTCCTTTACGGGTTACGTGTGGCCATCTCACTCGGTGCCACGCGCCTAATGGTATACGGTGATTCAGATTTGGTGGTTAATGAGGTGATGAAGGAGTAGGACGTCAGGAACCTGCCAAGACTAGATATTGCCATGCAGTAAGGAAGCTTGAGAAATTTTTTGAAGGTTTGGAACTTCACCATATTCCTTGAGTGAAGAACCAAGCAGTTGATGATCTAGAAAAGATCGGATCCACTCAGAGGCCTGTACCTAGCGATGTGTTTCTGGAACACCTACATTCTCCTTCGGTGCAGGAAGATCCTTTCACTCAAGAGCCCCCGCAAGCACTAAGCGCCTTCAATCCGACTGAGGTTGATCTAGAAAAGATCGGATCCACTCAGAGGCCTGTACCTAGCGATGTGTTTCTGGAACACCTACATTCTCCTTCGGTGCAGGAAGATCCTTTCACTCAAGAGCCCCAGCAAGCACTAAGCGCCTTCAATCCGACTGAGGTTGATGTCCCAGCAGTCATAGATCTAGTCATGGAGGTTCTGGCGATTACGCCCGATTGGATGGTGCCATATATTGCATTCATACTGAGACAAGAACTCCCAGAAGATGAAGCTGAACAAGCATGACAGGACGGTGTGGATCTCGTGGAAGAAGAACGTGAAATGGCTCTTATGCGGTCGACTATGTAACAGCAAGATCTGTGTCGCTCCCATGCAAGGCATATCAGGAGTCGATCGTTTCACGAAGGTGATCTTGTGCTCCGAGGGGATCAACACCGGCCTCACAAGCTCGCCCCCGCATGGGAAGGACCTTTCGTTGTCAGCAAAGTACTGAACAATGGAGCCTACCAATTCTTCAACCTCAACAAGAATATCGACGAACCACGTGCCTAGAACACAAATTTACTTCGACGTTTTTACACTTGACGACTGAGTTGTTTGATGTAATAAGATTACTCTAGACAATGTTGTTTATCAAAGTTATGACTCCCGCGGTATTTTGTCGATTCCGATCGCACAATCTCATATTCAAATAATAAACAGAGTGACTAACTTTCTTCTCACTGAGAGGCGTAGCTGCGAACCAGTCTTCGCCTAAGTTTAAAAATGCTCCGAGTGACGAACATTCTTCTCACTCGGGCGCTTAGCTGCGAACCAGTCTTCACCTAAGTTAAAAAAATGCTTCGAGTGACGAACATGCTTCTCACTCGAAGGCTTAGCTGCAAACCAGTCTTCTCCTAAGTTTAAAAATACTCCGAGTGACGAACATTGTTCTCACTCGGAGGCTTAGCTCTGATCTAGTCTTCGCCTAAGTTTAAAATGCTTCGAGTGATGAACATTCTTCTCACTTGGGGTATTAGCTGCGAACCAGTCTTCGCCTAAGTTTAAAGAATGCTCCAAGTGATAAACATTCTTCTCACTCGGAGGCTTAGCTGTGAACCAGTCTTCGCCTAAGTTTAAAAATACTCCGAGTGATGAGCATTCCTCTCACTTGGGGGCTTAGCTGCGAACCAGTCTTCGCCTAAGTTTAAAAATGCTCCGAGTGACGAACATTCTTCTCACTCAAGGGCTTAGCTGTGAACCAGTCTTCGCCTAAATTAAAAAAATTCTCTGAGTGACGAACATTCTTCTCAATCGGAGGCTTAACTACGAACCAATCTTCTCCTAAGTTTAAAAATACTCTGAGTGACGAACATTCTTCTCACTTGGGGGCTTAGCTGCTAACCAGTCTTCGCCTAAGTTTAAAAAATACTCCGAGTGATGAACATTCTTCTCACTCGGGGGCTTAGCTGCTAACCAGTCTTCGCCTAAGTTTAAAAATACACCGAGTGAAGAACATTCTTCTCACTCGGAGGCTTAGCTGCGAACCAGTCTTCGCCTAAGTTTAAAAATGCTCCGAGTGACGAACATTCTTCTCACTCGGGGGCTTAGCTGCGAACCAGTCTTCGCCTAAGTTTAAAAATGCTTCAAGTGACGAACATTCTTCTCACTCGGAGGCTTATCTGCGAACCAGTCTTCGCCTAAGTTTAAAAATGCTCCGAGTGACGAATATTATTTTCATTCGGAGGCTTAGATGTGAACCGGTCTTCGCCTAAGTTTAAAAAATACTGCGAGTGACGAATAATCTTTTCACTCGGAGGCTTAGCTGCGAACCAGTCTTTGCCAAAGTTTAAAAATTCTCCAAGTGACGAACATTCTTCTCACTCAGGGGCTTAGTTGCGAACCAGTCTTTGCCTAAGTCTTTTAAAAAAAAACTAGCCGCAAACAGGTTTTCACCTAACTTAACAACCGTGCCGAGTGACAAGCAACACTTCCACTCGGAAACTTAGTTGCAAATCAGTCTTCACTTAAGTTCAAAATCTTTCCGAGTAACGAGCATCAATCTCATTTCGAAACGAAACAAACTTAGCCAAACAAAGAATTGGAAAGCAAAATGCAGATAAATCCAAGATCTTTAACGTGGAAGTACTCAGGCTTAAGGCCTGAACAAAGTTTTAAACGCTTACACCATCACTCGGCATACCGAGGCAAATAAAGGTTCAACTACAAGTAAAGTTATTCTCAAGCACCGGTGGGGCTCGCGGGCTCGACGAAGGTGTCCAGATCAATACTGTCAGTGATCTGAGTGGCTGCTTCGATGAAGGTTTCCATGTGGTTTTCAAATTGAAGTTTCTTCGTGTTGGCCACCCGAGGAACCTTCAACTTGTCCTCCTTGGCCTCCTTGCCATGGACTCGGACGAGTGAAAGCGCCACGTCAGCTCCGCAGCGAGCAGCACATTTCTTCCATGTCTGTACTCGACTCGGAATCTCGTTGAGGCGGACCATCATCCACTCAAGGTCGGTCTCGAGGGTGTCTTCTGGCCACAATTCTTTGTCGATCTTCACCAATGTAACTTTCATTCGGGTGACATACCCTTCAACACTTCTGAGACAAGCGTCAAGGCGGAACCTGTTCATGGCCACAACGTCTCCGACGGGTGACTTGGTAGGATCCAAATTTGGCTCGATCTCCTCCATTTCCTTGTCAAAGTCCTGGCAGAATTCTACACAAAGGGGAATTGAAAGGTTGGTCACGCCACTGTTCTGAGGAAATTAAGGAAATTCACTTGACGGAAGAAAAGTTACCCTCAAGCATGCCGAACATCTTCTTTGCAAAGTCCCCCAAGTAGTTCTCCAAACCGCTCCTTTTGTTGGTCAACTGTTTAGCCTTTTTCATCCAATCGGCCTGTTCTTTCTTGAGTTTGGTGTTTTGTTCTTCCAACTTACTGGCTGCGGCAAGCTTCTTCTCAGGAGCCTCGGTTTTCTCCCTAGCCACCTTTTGTGCTTCAGCGAGTTCCTCGTCTTTATCTTCAAGCACTTTCTTCATGGTATCTAAAGAAATAACATTGTTGAGTCACACTTGGAGTCGGCGGTTCTCATTACGCACGCCTGTTCGAGTGTGGACACTCGGTTCAAAGGATGGAAGATGAAAATGATAGTGCAATTGGTCAACAAGGATTACCTTTCTCGGTCTTCACCTTGGTCTGTGCGCGGTTCAGGTTGTTCTTGGCGAGCTCCAGATCCAGCTAAAGCTGGTTTTTCTCCTTCTCCATGTCGACATACTTAGTGCCAAGCTCACAGGCTTTCTGAAATCAACAAAGAAGTAGTTCAACCGACATTAGTATTTATCCACTCCCAAGTGGAAAAGAGCAAGTTCAGTCGATTGGATGGTGGCCCGCCTCCCCACCCCACACCCGTGCAAAGCGTCATATCATGGTTGATGGAAATGATGTCCATGAGACCTGCAGGACCGAGTGACAAGCATGCTTCAAGTATGAAAAAGGACCCCGAGTCCAAGTTCTTAAGACCACTGCCAATCGTAAACGATCGATAGTAGTCTCGGGGACTACACCCAGTGGGTGCACTTAGCGTGCCCCCACTGGATACAACACCACTCGACCAGGTCCGTCCTGTCCGAGTAATAAAAAGAGAGAGAGCAACATGCAAATTGTCTCTATCAGACCCTTGCCTAAGCAGGCACTCGACGACGGTCTCGGGGAGTACACCCAGTGGGTGCACTCAGCGTGCCCCCACTCGACCTACTATCACTCGACCAGCTCCATCCTGTCGAGTGTTAAGTGACTATCAAAAACAAATCTAAGACCCTTGTTGACGTCTTCGCCATTCGACATCGATCTCGGGGACTACACCGAGTGGGTGCACTCAGCGTGCCCCCACTGGACTAGAAACCACTACTAAGACATGATTTTACTCGAGGGGAAGACAAGCAAGTATACACCAAAAGAAAACACCAAGTGGGTGTAGAGTCAAGATGGACAGGAATTCAATCAGAAATGAACTTACAATCGCACTTACTCGGACATTGGCACGAAGCGCTGAACTGGCATCATAAGCCAACTTGCTGGCCTCGTAGTCCTCCTTCACTCGCAGCATCATTTTCTCAGCTTGGATCATGGCTTCTTTACCAGGTCCCGTCTGGTCCTGTGGGACGCGATGCAGAGAGAACACGGGCATCGGGTGAGTTGGTGCTGCAGCTGAGGTCACAAGAGTGGCCTGAAGTTGTCCAATCGGCCCTGAAACCACAAGAGTTGAAGGTGCTGGCGGGGCACTCGACAAAGAAACCTCAAGTCCACCTTTAGCTCTAGAAGAGTCGCCAAGCTCTTGAGACAATGCAACAGCCAACCTGTGAGGCTCCTCGTCGTTGTCCACGTGGATGACGTCTGCAATTGCCAATCGACAATGTTAACTTAGTTAATCGACGAATCATTTCAAAAGAACAGAGCAGGGTGAATATTTGTTATACCTCGTTGAGAAGTGTCCACGTCAGCAGTTTCCACTTCCATGTGCTCATATTCGTCTCGCGGAGGTGGCGTCATCGAGGTAGCAACTCTGTCAAGCAATTTTCACTCGTTCAGTAAAAACATGAAGTTCCACAACAACAGAAGAAGGAAAATGAACACTCACGTTGAGGTGACAGGCACAGTGATCTTCATAAGGGGCAAAGCCTTCCGAGGTTTTGGTAGGCAGACTTAGGCTGCTTCGCAACCTTTTCAGTCGACTCACACGTTGCGGCCCGATTGCGCTTTAGATTCCTGGTGCGCGATGCCAAGGTTCTGCTTGGGACAACCGCTCGGACCTGGCATTACTTAGATTGTTGATCGACGCGTGGAGGAGACTGAACATCTTCCTCGCTCTACTGTGAGTAACCATCACCACCTTCACTGTCATCGGCATAATCAGTGTCTATGCTACCGCCTGTGCTCTCTTCTCCGTCATCAGGTTGTCCTCTGTTTGGTACGGGCAAGTACATGTTCGTTAACTCCTGCAAGTTACAAATAGTAAAGTCAGTGGGCTGAAAATCCGATCACTCGACAAAATATGAAAGCATTCGACAAAGATATAACTCGCCAGGTTCGGCGGCGGGTTGGTGGCAAAGAAGGGCAGAATTCGCTTGGCTCCCAGAGGGTTGTCACATGCTCCAGTGATGCTTCTGAGCCACTTCGCAACAATCTTGTCAGAGACTTCCTCCGGATGTGTCCGAGTGGTATCTTTGATGCCCGAGTAATGCCACATAGTGTGGTCCCTCGCTTGAAGGGGCTGGATTCACCGACTGAGGAGTGCCTCTAGTAGGTCCATACCCTTCACCCCGCCACAGACCAAATTTACTACTGCATTCACTAAAATTCCTACCTGGACTTTTTCTTCCTCAGCCACGTTCAACTTTCTCGGAGTAGTGGGGCTCTCTAATGTGAAGGGAGGAAGGCGAGTCGACATATTGGGAGATGCAACATCCTTGCAATAAAACCAAGTCGACTGCCAACCCCGAACGGATTCAGGAAGAGTCATTGCGGGAAATGCGCTTTTGCTCTTCTTTTGGAGTCCTAGGCCACCGCATAGCTGGGTGACATGGGTCTTACTGTCACTAGATTTGGCTTTTTTGACCGACTGAGACCAAATGGTGAAAATGTGTTTGAACAGACCCTAGTGAGGTGAACAACCCAGGAAGCATTCGCACAATGTTATGAACGCAGAGAGCTATGCAATTGCATTCAGAGGGAAATGATGAAGTTGTGCACTGAAGAAATTAGAGAACCCATGGAAGAACGGATGTGGAGGTAGAGAAAAACCTCGCTCGACGTGGGAGAGGAGGATGACCCGCTCCCCTTCGCGCGGCTTCGGCTCGGTCTCTTCCTCTGGCAATCTCCACAACTTGTCGACTATCAGCCCGTCAATGACGAGATTCTTGACGTCCTCTGCCATGATGGTCGACCGAAGGAAATCTCCTTGGATACACCCCGGCGGCACCAAAGACCGGGTGCCCGACGGCTTCTTCCCCTTGACTCCCTTCTTGGCGCGCTCGAGCTTCTCCGTATTCCCCTTTGTATTGTCCGAGTGAGTCCTTGACCTATGGGGCCATCGGATCCCTGAGTATCCCGATTTTTGAGGAAGCACGGTACGTGGCACTAAGGATGGTGAAAATATCAAGGAGTCATGCCCCCACTGTTGGAATTATGCCCTAGAGGCAATAATAAATATAGTTATTATTATAATTCCTGTATCAAGATAATCGTTTATTATCCATGCTATAATTGTATTGAATAAAGACTTATATACATGTGTGGATACATGGACAAAACACTGTCCCTAGCAAGCCTCTAGTTGGCTAGCCAGTTGATCAAAGATAGTCAGTGTCTTCTGATTATGAACAAGGTGTTGTTGCTTGATAACTGGATCACGTCATTAGGAGAATCACGTGATGGACTAGACCCAAACTAATAGACGTAGCATGTTGATCGTGTCATTTTATTGCTACTGTTTTCTGTGTGTCAAGTATTTGTTCCTATGACCATGAGATCATATAACTTACTAACACCGGAGGAATACTTTGTGTGTATCAAACGTCGCAACGTAACTGGGTGACTATAAAGATGCTCTACAGGTATCTCCGAAGGTGTTCGTTACGTTAGTATGGATCGAGACTGGGATTTGTCATTCCGTGTGACGGAGAGGTATCTCGGGGCCCACTCGGTAATACAACATCACACACAAGCCTTGCAAGAAATGTCACTTAGTGTAAGTTGCGGGATCTTGTATTACAGAACGAGTAAAGAGACTTGCCAGTAAACGAGATTCAAATAGGTATACGGATACTGACGATCGAATCTCGGGCAAGTAACATACCGAAGGACAAAGGGAATGACATACGGGATTATATGAATCCTTGGCACTGAGGTTCAAACGATAAGATCTTCGTAGAATATGTAGGATCCAATATGGGCATCCAGGTCCCGCTATTGGATATTGACCTAGGAGTCTCTCGGGTCATGTCTACATAGTTCTCGAACCCGCAGGGTCTACACACTTAAGGTTCGACGTTGTTTTATGCGTATTTGAGTTATATGGTTGGTTACCGAATGTTGTTCGGAGTCCCGGATGAGATCACGGACGTCACGAGGGTTTCCGGAATGGTCCGGAAACGAAGATTGATATATAGGATGACCTCATTTGATTACCGGAAGGTTTTTGGAGTTACCGGGAATGTACCGGGAATGACGAATGGGTTCCGGGAGTTCACCGGGGGGGGGGGGCAACCCACCCCGGGGAAGCCCATAGGCATTGGGGGTGGCGCACCAGCCCTTAGTGGGCTGGTGGGACAGCCCAAAAGAGCCCTATGCGCCATAGGAAGAAAAATCAAATAGAAAAAAAAGAGGAGGTGGGAAAAGGGGGAAGGACTCCTCCTTCCAAACCTAGTTGGACTCGGTTTGGAAGGGGAGATCTCCCCCCCTTGGCTCGGCAGAAGTCCTTAGGGGTCCTTGGACCCCAAGGCAAGGCTCCCCCTCTCCCCCCTATATATACGGAGGTTTTAGGGCTGATTTCACACAACTTTGCCACGGCAGCCCGACCACATATCTCCACGGTTTTACCTCTAGATCGCGTTTCTGCGGAGCTCGTGCGGAGCCCTGCTGAGACGAGATCATCACCAACCTCCGGAGCGCCGTCACGCTGCCGGAGAACTCTTCTACCTCTCCGTCTCTCTTGCTGGAGCAAGAAGGCTGAGATCATCGTCGAGCTGTACGTGTGCTGAACGCGGAGGTGCCGTCCGTTCGGCACTAGATCGTGGGACTGATCGCGGGACGGTTCGCGGGGCGGATCGAGGGACGTGAGGATGTTCCACTACATCAACCGCGTTCACTAACGCTTCTGCTGTACAGTCTACAAGGGTACGTAGATCACACATCCCCTCTCGTAGATGGACATCACCATGATAGGTCTTCGTGCGCGTAGGAAATTTTTTGTTTCCCATGCGACGTTCCCCAACAGTGGCATCATGAGCTAGGTTCATGCGTAGATGTCTTGTCGAGTAGAACACAAAAGTTTTTGTGGGCGGTGATGTGCGTTTTGCTGCCCTCCTTAGTCTTTTCTTGATTCCGCGGTATTATTGGATCGAAGCGGCTCGGACCGACATTACTCGTACGCTTACGAGAGACTGGTTTCATCGCTACGAGTAACTCCGTTGCTCAAAGATGACTGGCGGGTGTCAGTTTCTCCAACTTTAGTTGAATCGGATTTGACCGAGGAGGTCCTTGGATGAGGTTAAATAGCAACTCATATATCTCCGTTGTGGTGTTTGCGTAAGTAAGATGCGATCCTACTAGATACCCATGGTCACCACGTAAAACATGCAACAACAAAATTAGAGGACGTCTAACTTGTTTTTGCAGGGTATGCTTGTGATGTGATATGGCCAACGATGTGATGTGATATATTGGATGTATGAGATGATCATGTTGTAATGGATAATATCGACTTGCACGTCGATGGTACGGCAACCGGCAGGAGCCATAGGGTTGTCTTTATAACTAACGTTTGTGCTTGCAGATGCGTTTACTATTTTGCTAGGATGTAGCTTTAGTAGTAATAGCATGAGTAGCACGACAACCCCGATGGCGACACGTTGATGGAGATCATGGTGTGGCGCCGGTGACAAGAAGATTGTGCCGGTGCTTTGGTGATGGAGATCAAGGAGCACGTGATGATGGCCATATCATGTCACTTATGAATTGCATGTGATGTTAATCCTTTTATGCACCTTATTTTGCTTAGAATGACGGTAGCATTATGAGGTGATCTCTCACTAAAATTTCAAGACGAAATTGTGTTCTCCCCGACTGTGCACCGTTGCTACAGTCCGTCGTTTCGAGACACCACGTGATGATCGGGTGTGATAGACTCAACGTTCACATACAACGGGTGCAAAACAGTTGCGCACACGGAACACTCGGGTTAAGCTTGACGAGCCTAGCATGTGCATACATGGCCTTGAAACACATGAGACCGAAAGGTCGATCATGAATCATATAGATGATATGATTAGCATGGGGGATGCTTACCACTGAAACTATGCTCAACTCACGTGATGATCGGACTTGAGCTAGTGTAAGTGGATCATGAACCACTCAAATGACTAGAGAGATGTACTTTTTGAGTGGGAGTTTAGCGAGTAATTTGATTAAGTTAAACTCTAATTATCTTGAACATAGTCTAAGTCCACTTTGAATATATTTGTGTTGTAGATCATGGCTCACGCGACAGTCACCCTGAATTTTAATACGTTCCTAGAGAAAGCTAAGTTGAAAGATGATGGAAGCAACTTTGTAGAATGGGCTCGTAATCTTAAGCTAATCTTACAAGCTGGGAAGAAGGATTATGTCCTTAATGCTACGCTAGGAGATGAACCACCCGCTACGTCTGATCAGGATGTTAAGAATGCTTGGTTAGCACGTAAGGAGGACTACTCAGTAGTTCAATGTGCAGTCTTGTATGGCTTAGAACCGGGACTTCAACGTCGCTTTGAGCGTCATGGAGCATTTGAGATGTTCCAGGAGTTGAAGTTTATCTTTCAGAAGAACGCCCGGATCGAGAGGTATGAGACCTCCGATAAATTCTATGCTTGCAAGATGGAGGAGAACTCGTTTGTCAGTGAACATGTGCTCAAAATGTCTGGGTACTCAAACTGTCTGGCTGAGCTGGGGATTGAACTCCCGCAAGAAGCTATCACTGACAGAATCCTTCAATCACTGCCGCCAAGATATAAAGGCTTTGTGTTGAACTACAACATGCAAGGGATGAACAAGTCTCCCGGCGAGTTGTTTGCGATGCTGAAAGTCGCAGAGTCTGAACTCCGTAAAGAGCATCAAGTGTTGATGGTGAATAAGACCACTAGTTTCAAGAGAAACAACAAAGGCAAGAAGGGTAATTCAAAGAAGAGCGGCAAGCCTATTGCCAATCCGACAAAGAAACCCAAAGCTGGACCTAAGCCTGAAACAGAGTGTTACTATTGCAAGGGTATGGGTCACTGGAAGCGCAATTGCCCCAAGTATCTGGCTGATAAGAAGGCGGCCAAAGAAAAATCAGGTATATTTGATATACATGTTATTGATGTGTACTTAACCGGCTCTCGTAGTAGTGCCTGGGTATTCGATACCGGTTCTGTTGCTCATATTTGCAACTCGAAACAGGAACTACGGAATAGACGAAGGCTGGCGAAAGATGAAGTGACGATGCGCGTAGGAAATGGTTCCAAGGTTGATGCAATCGCCGTCGGCACAGTTTCACTTCAGTTACCATCAGGATTAGTTATGAGCTTGAATCATTGTTATTTAGTGCCTGCGTTGAGCATGAACATTATATCTGGATTTTGTTTATTGCGAGACGGTTACTCTTTTAAGTCAGAGAATAATGGTTGTTCTATTTCTATGAGTAACATCTTTTATGGTCATGCACCCAATGTGAGAGGATTGTTCATATTGAATCTTGATAGTGATTCACACATACATAACATTGAGACCAAAAGAGTTAGAGTTAACAACGATAGCACCATATTTTTGTGGCACTGCCGCTTAGGTCATATTGGTGCAAAGCGCATGAAGAAACTCCATGCCGATGGACTTTTGGAGTCACTTGACTTTGATTCACTTGACACGTGCGAACCATGCCTCATGGGCAAGATGACTAAAACTCCGTTCTCCAGAACAATGGAGCGTGCAAGTGACTTGTTGGAAATCATACATACCGATGTGTGTGGTCCGATGAGCGTAGAGGCACGCGGCGGATATCGTTATTTTCTCACCTTCACTGACGATTTGAGTAGATATGGTTATGTCTACTTAATGAAGCACAAGTCTGAAACATTTGAAAAGTTCAAGCAATTTCAGAGTGAAGTTGAAAATCATCGCAACAAGAAGATCAAGTTCCTATGGTCTGAATGTGGGGGTGAATATCTGAGTTTCGAGTTTGGTGCTCACTTAAGACAATGTGGAATTGTTTCACAGTTGACATCGCTTGGAACACCACAGCGTAATGGTGTGTCCGAACGTCGTAATCGTACTTTATTAGAGATGGTGCGATCTATGATGTCTCGTACCGATTTGCCATTATCATTTTGGCGTTATGCATTAGAAACAGCTGCATTCACTTTAAATAGGGCACCATCAAAATCCGTTGAGACGACACCATACGAACTGTGGTATGGCAAAAGGCCAAAGTTGTCGTTTCTTAAAGTTTGGGGATGTGATGCTTATGTCAAAAAGCTTCAGCCTGAAAAGCTGGAACCCAAAGCGGAAAAGTGCATCTTCATAGGTTACCCAAAAGAGACAGTTGGGTACACCTTCTATCTCAAATCCGAGGGCAAAGTGTTTGTTGCTAAAAACAGAGCTTTTCTCGAGAGAATTGAGTGGGAGGAAGATAGAACTTGACGAGGTTGTCGAACCTCTCATCCCTCTGGATGGTGGCGCAGGGCAAGGGGAAACCTCTGTCGTTGCGACGCTGGTTGAGGAGGAAGTTAATGATGATGATCATGAAACTCCGGTTCAAGTTTCTATCGAACCACGCAGGTCGACGAGACCACGTGCTGCTCCAGAGTGGTACGGTAATCCCGTCTTATCAATCATGTTGTTAGACAACAATGAACCTGCAAATTATGAAGAAGCAATGGTGGGCCCAGATTCCAACAAATGGCTAGAAGCCATGATGTCCGAGATAGGATCCATGTATGAGAACAAAGTGTGGACTTTGGAAGTACTGCCCGAGGGCCGCAAGGCTATTCAGAACAAATGGATCTTTAAGAGGAAGACGGACGCTGACGGCAATGTGACCGTTTATAAAGCTCGACTTGTGGCAAAGGGTTTTTCAAAAGTTCAAGGAGTTGACTACGATGAGACATTGTCACCCATAGCGATGCTTAAGTCCGTCAGAATCATGTTAGCAATAGCTGCATTTTTCGATTATGAAATCTGGCAGATGGATGTCAAAACGGCGTTCCTTAACGGTTTCCTTAAGGAAGAGTTGTATATGATGCAACCCGAAGGTTTTGTCGATCCTAAGAATGCTAACAAGGTGTGCAAGCTCCAGCGATCCATTTATGGACTGGTGCAAGCATCTCGGAGTTGGAACAAACGCTTTGATGAGGTGATTAAAGCATTTGGGTTTATACAAGTGGTTGGAGAATCTTGTATTTACAAGAAAGTGAGTGGGAGCTCTGTGGCGTTTCTAATATTATATGTGGATGACATATTGCTGATTGGAAACAACGTAGAGTTTTTGGAGAGCATAAAGGATTACTTGAATAAAAGTTTCTCTATGAAGGACCTAGGAGAAGCTGCTTACATTCTAGGCATTAAGATCTACAGGGATAGATCAAAACGCCTGATAGGACTTTCACAAAGCACATACCTTGATAAAGTTTTGAAGAGGTTCAAAATGGAACAGTCCAAGAAAGGGTTCTTGCCAGTTTTACAAGGTACGAGATTGAGTAAGACTCAGTGCCCAGCAACTGATGAGGATAGAGAGCATATGCGATCCGTCCCCTATGCTTCAGCCATAGGTTCTATCATGTATGCAATGCTGTGCACTAGACCAGACATTAGCCTGGCCATAAGTATGGCAGGTAGGTTCCAGAGTAATCCAGGAGTGGATCACTGGACGGCGGTCAAGAATATCCTGAAGTACCTGAAAAGGACTAAGGAGATGTTTCTCGTGTATGGAGGTGACGAAGTGCTCGTCGTAAAAGGTTACGTCGATGCAAGCTTTGACACAGATCCGGACGACTCTAAGTCGCAAACCGGATACGTATTTATTTTTAATGGGAGTGCGGTAAGCTGGTGCAGTTCCAAGCAGAGCGTCGTAGCAGATTCTACATGTGAAGCGGAGTACATGTCTGCCTCGTAGGCGGCTAAGGAGGGTGTCTGGATGAAGCAGTTCATGACGGATCTTGGAGTGGTGCCAAGCGCACTGAATCCAATAACCTTGTTCTGTGACAACACGGGTGCCATTGCCCTAGCAAAGGAACGCCGGTTTCACAAGAAGTCCAAACACATCAAACGACGCTTCAACCTCATCCGCGACTACGTAGAAGGGGAGGACGTAAATATATGCAAAGTGCATACGGATCTGAATGTAGCAGACCCGCTGACTAAACCTCTTCCACGGGCAAAGCATGATCAACACCAGAACTGTATGGGTGTTAGATTTATTACGATGTAATTCGCATGATGATGTGAGGGCTATATTATTGATTCTAGTGCAAGTGGGAGACTATTGGAATTATTCCCTAGAGGCAATAATAAATATAGTTATTATTATAATTCCTGTATCAAGATAATCGTTTATTATCCATGCTATAATTGTATTGAATAAAGACTTATATACATGTGTGGATACATAGACAAAACACTGTCCCTAGCAAGCCTCTAGTTGGCTAGCCAGTTGATCAAAGATAGTCAGTGTCTTCTGATTATGAACAACGTGTTGTTGCTTGATAACTGGATCACGTCATTAGGAGAATCACGTGATGGACTAGACCCAAACTAATAGACGTAGCATGTTGATCGTGTCATTTTATTGCTACTGTTTTCTACGTGTCAAGTATTTGTTCCTATGACCATGAGATCATATAACTTACTAACACCGGAGGAATACTTTGTGTGTATCAAACGTCGCAACGTAACTGGGTGACTATAAAGATGCTCTACAGGTATCTCCGAAGGTGTTCGTTAAGTTAGTATGGATCGAGACTGGGATTTGTCACTCCGTGTGACGGAGAGGTATCTCGGGGCCCACTCGGTAATACAACATCACACACAAGCCTTTTAAGCAATGTGAGTTAGTGTAAGTTACGGGATCTTGTATTACAGAACGAGTAAAGAGACTTGCCGGTAAACGAGATTGAAATAGGTATACGGATACTGACGATCGAATCTCGGGCAAGTAACATACCGAAGGACAAAGGGAATGACATACGGGATTATATGAATCCTTGGCACTGAGGTTCAAACGATAAGATCTTCGTAGAATATGTAGGATCCAATATGGGCATCTAGGTCCCGCTATTGGATATTGACCGAGGAGTCTCTCGGGTCTTGTCTACATAGTTCTCGAACCCGCACGGTCTGCACACTTAAGGTTCGACGTTGTTTTATTGGTATTTGAGTTATATGGTTTGTTACCGAATGTTGTTCGGAGTCCCGTATGAGATCACGGACGTCACGAGGGTTTCCGTAATGGTCCGGAAATGAAGATTGATATATAGGATGACCTCATTTGATTACCGGAAGGTTTTCGGAGTTACCGGGAATGTACCGGGAATGACGAATGGGTTCCGGGAGTTCACCGGGGGGGGGGGGCAACCCACCCCGGGGAAGCCCATAGGCATTGGAGGTGGCGCACCAGCCCTTCGTGGGCTGGTGGGACAGCACAAAAGAGCCCTATGCGCCATAGGAAGAAAAATCAAAGAGAAAAGAAAAAAAAGAGGAGGTGGGAAAAGGGGGAAGGACTCCTCCTTCCAAACCTAGTTGGACTCGGTTTGGAAGGGGAGATCTCCCCCCCTTGGCTCGGCCAAAGTCCTTAGGGGTCCTTGGACCCCAAGGCAAGGCTCCCCCTCTTCCCCCTATATATACGGAGGTTTTAGGGCTGATTTCACACAACTTTGCCACGGCAGCCCGACCACATATCTCCACGGTTTTACCTCTAGATCGCGTTTCTGCGGAGCTCGGGCGGAGCCCTGCTGAGACGAGATCATCACCAACCTCCGGAGCGTCGTCACGCTGCCGGAGAACACTTCTACCTCTCCGTCTCTCTTGCTGGATCAAGAAGGCCGAGATCATCGTCGAGCTGTACGTGTGCTGAACGCGGAGGTGCCGTCCGTTCGGCACTAGATCGTGGGACTGATCGCGGGACGGTTCGCGGGGCGGATCGAGGGACGTGAGGACGTTCCACTACATCAACCGTGTTCACTAACGTTTCTGCTGTATGGTCTACAAGGGTACGTAGATCACACATCCCCTCTCGTAGATGGACATCACCATGATAGGTCTTCGTGCACGTAGGAAACTTTTTGTTTCCCATGCGACGTTCCCCAACACCCACTAGCTACGGTTGTTGCGTCAGCATCCGCGACGCGCACTTACCAAATTTTTGAATCCCGTGAAATCCGGACCTGACGAAGTGACCCGTCGCATCAAGGGACCCTGCTTATCGCTTGAACCAGATGCCATACTCAAGTTCACTCAGACTCGTGTCAAGACATAATCTATCAGGGTGAATGACAAAGACTTCACTCGACGCATACTTCTGTGAAGCCCTAAAGTGCGTTCGGGATCTGTGTGTCCTATCAGAATTTGCATCGACCCCTTTTCCACTCGAACCGCGATCCATTCGGGGGCTAATGATGGGGATATGTACCTAGAGTAGACTTATAGGCCTGGCCTACATGTCCTACCCAAGGATACTACATTGAAGGACTTAAAGACTACATTGGAGGACTTAAAGACTACAAGGAAGACTTCGACTGGAATCACCATGGCGCATATGTCACTCAACATTACATCCACTCAGAGGCTTCTTGCTCCATTCGACAGTTTCCTTACACTCAGAAGAACCAGAAGCCAGTCTACCGCAGAAGATCAGAAGCCACTCTAGGGAGGCCAATGGACGGGTATTCGAGTGGTAGCTATAAGTAGCATTTATTACGTATGTTACCAGTAACATTTACCTTTATTACCATGATCGAACCCTTTGTTGTCGGGGATGGATGAGGGGACGCACACTCTATATAAGCCACCCCTCCCATCTGGCACAAGGATTTGCACCCCCTTGTAACCTACACATTCCACACGACAAAAGCTCGTGAGCACTGAGATGTAGGGCTGTTACCTCCACGAGAGGGGCCTGAACTCATACATTCATGTGTACAATCTCGCCATAGCTAGGACTCCGCCCTCTCCTTACGTACCCCTAACTTCAAATGTCAGACTTGTTCCCATGACAAGCGACAGTGACGAGGACGATAGTGCTCACAAAGACGACGACAATGAACCCCAACCGTCGAATTGGAGGACGGCAGCTCGGGTTCGAGCTGACCAACGGTTGCACCATCACCGCTAGCTCACGCCCTCCCCTCCCGGCAAGATGATTTTGGCCGGGGGTCTTCGGCCCGGGCGCTGCCTCATGTTCCACCTGGATCCCGACATGCTCGTGGACTTCAACTTCATCTTCATCTCTCGTGGATACGTCGAGCCGCGTCCCTCTGGTCCTGACAGTGTCAGGATGTGCTTCCATTTGGGCCACCCTCCTTTTCTTCCTTCCGTTGGTGGCTTGTTCCTTCGAGAGAAAGACCAATAAAGGGTTGTTTAAGAGGCATCCTCTCGTGTAATCTTTATCCATTTTGTACTCGAGAATGAATGAATAAAATTGGTGCCATCCATTTCCCTTGATTACTTGTCCTCCTGTTCTTTTATTCGTATTGCGTCGTAGGTATGTTCTCGCCGTTAGGATTCCTTGCCGGGGAGGGAGCGTAGGATACAAGTGTCGAAGGGGGAGCCAGTCCCCTAAGAATAGGCAGGTAATGTCCCGTGGCAAGGCCCCTTTTCAGTATCGGCATGGTCCCCCCAAGGCTAACAAGCGACGAGGGGTGACAGACGGCTCGTCCCGACAAGGGTTCCTGCCGCACAGAGAACTCCATCGCACATAATCGAAAAGGCGTGACAAAGATTTTATCAAGGAAAGGGGTGGAACCAATGCTTAGGATAAGTTGGTTAAAACTTATCTCGTCGAGGGAGGTCCCCTTGGAAGTGTGATGGTCCGCCATCCTTGTTTCTCCGTTTTCTCCTGTTTACGTAGATGCCAAACATACAAAGCAAAAGAGAGGATCCGTCCTCTAGGAAGAGGGGAGATGCGGTAACAAGGAACATAAGTCCATCAATCACTCTTAAGAAGCTTGCAAAACTAGGGCAGTAATGACATCATTACATAAGTAAATGCATAATGCACATGCAAATGATGATGTGATGCAATGCCTAGCTTTATTTATGCACATGATCTGCGCCTAGCTTTGTATCAAGGGTTACATGCATTGTGGCAAATCTTGTACAAAAGGTGGTTGCCGGGGACTGGGCCCGGCAACCTCTCTTTACGGATAGAACTTATAAATATGCTCAATGTTCCATGAGTTAAGAAATTTGATGCCATCTTCGGTCTCAGATGGAATGCGCCAGGTCTCGTAACTCGTATTAGCCGATAAGGGCCTTCCCACTTTGGTGTCAACTTGTTAGAACCCTTGGCGAACTGAACGCGCGTAAGGACAGGGTCGCCTTCCTCAAAGCTCTGGGCGTGGACCATGCGGCTATGGTAGCGGCGCAGGGCCTACTGATAGCATGTAGCACGCACAACAGCCCAGAGACGATCTTCCTCGAGGAGCGCGACATCGTCATGCCGCAACTACTGTTGCTCTATTTCATCGTAGGCAAGCACTCGAGGTGACCCGTATATGAGTTCCGTGGGGAGAACTGCTTCCGCCCCATATACTAGGGAGAAGGGTGTCTGGTCGGTAGCTCGATTTGGTGTCGTTCTGAGGGACCAAAGAACCATCGGTAACTCATCGATCCAGTGCTTGCCGCATCTTCAGAGTCTATCAAAAGTTCTTGTTCTGAGTCGTTGCAATATTTCAACATTCATCCTCTCGACTTACCCATGGCTCCTTAGGTGGGCGATAGAGGCGAAGGAGACCTTGCTTCCAAGGTTTTGGATGTACTACATGAATATGCGGCTCGTGAACTCGGTGCCGTTGTCAGTGATTATCCGGTTGGGCACTCCAAAGCGACACACCAGCCCCTTCATGAACTTGATAGCTAACTGCGCGGTCACCTTTCTCACTGGTTCTACCTCAAGCCATTTCGTGAACTTGTCGATTGCTATGTACAAGAACTCGAAACCCCCGACAGCGTGGGGGAAGGGGCCCAGGATATTGATCCCCCAGACCGAGAATGGCCAGGATAAAGGGATAGTCTGGAGAGCCTGTGATGGTTGATGGATATTCTTGGAATGGAACTGGCAGGCTTCACACTTTGTGACTAGCTCAGTTGCATCCTGGAGGGTTGTGGGCCAATAGAAACCCTGTCGGAAAGCTTTCCCGGCAAGGGCCTTTGATCCTATATGCGACCCACATACGCCTCCGCAAATCTCTGCCAACAGCTCTAGTCCCTCCTCCCGGCAGATGCACCTTAATTTGACGTCGTTGGGTCTCCTACTGTATAGGATGACGTCGACAAACTGATACATACTAGATCGACGGGCTACCTTTTCGGCCTCTTCCCTCTCTTCGGGGAGTCATCATGTTTGAAGGAATTGGATAATAGGCTTCACCCACGCTGGAGCCTGTGGATCAACAGGAAGGACTAAAGGCGTTTCTTCGTTTGTGGGAGCGCTTGCCTCTACCGCGGGAACCTGAGGTTCTGCGAGAGGGAGCGGGTCACGAGGCGGAACGGAACCATTCCCGACAACTTCTCTACCAGGGGCTCCGGGGAGCTCCGCCGGGAGATGTTTACCGGAGTTTAGATTTCTTCTCTTCCTGGTCATTGTTGAGGGGGGAAATGGTTGGTTGAGTGAGGTGAAGGACAAAAAATCCTGGCCCCACAAGAAGTTTCTACGCGACACACTTTGACAATTGATCGGCGATGCTCTTTTCAGCACGTGGCACATGTTCTGCCTGCAATCCGGCAAAGCATCCCTCCAACTTCATCACTTCCCCAACGTAAGCCTCCATCAATAGACTACGATAATCTTTGTTGATCTTCTTCACAACAAGCTGAGAGTCTCCTCTAATGACCAGCTTCTTGAACCCAAACTCCACCAGGATTCTGAGTCCTACGAAGAGTCCTTCATATTCAGAAGTGTCGTTGGTGGTTTCCTCCTGGGGAAAGTGCATTTGGACGATGTATTTGTGGTTCTCTCCAATGGGGGCGATGAGGAGGACACCAGCCCCGACACCCTGGAGTGAAAAAGCACCGTCAAAATACATGACCCATTCCTTGGGCACTTCCCTGCTGGGAAGAACTGTTTCTTGGACTTCTTCGTCTGGTGTGGGTGTCCATTCAACAATGAATTCCGCCAACACTCTGCTTTGAATCGTTGAAGTGCTTTCATACTTCAGTCCACAATTTGATAGCTCTAGTGCCCACTTGACTATCCTCCGAGTGGCTTCGGGGTTCCTCGGGATATGTTGCAACATGAAACGGGTGACAACCGTGATCTCATGGGCTTGGAAATAGTGGCACAACTTCCTCGAGGCCAAGATGAGGCTGAAGATCAACCTTTGTAGTCCGTAGTACCTTGATCTATCCCCCCTGTAGCATGGAACTAACAAAGTACACTGCCGTTGTACCACTTTCTTCTTCGTCATCCCCTCGATACTCTCCTCGCTAACCTGTCGGGGCTCTCCTGGGTCTGTGTTGGGCGTTGCCGTAGAAGCATCAACTTTATTCCCGGCAACATCTGCCGTGACGGCTGCATCTTCATCCACTTCCCGTTGCGCGACCAGTGCTACACTAACCACTTGATTCGTTGCTGCCAAGTATAGCAGCAACGACTCTTGTGGCTAGGGAGCGACCAAGGTAGGAGCGGAAGAGAGAGATATCATTGGATCCTGCAACGCCACGTCTGCTTCCGGGGTCCACTTCATCGAGCCAGCCTTCTTTAGTATTTTGAAGAACGACAAGGCGCATTCAGCGGACTTAGAGATGAATCTGCTCAACGCGGCAACGCATCCGGTCAGGCGTCTCACGTCCTTCCCTGTCTTGGGTGCTTGTATCTGCTCGATAGCCTTGATCTTGTCTAGATTGAACTCTATTCCTTGCTGAGACACAAAGAATCCAAGTAGCTTGCCGGACGGAACACCAAACACACATTTCTCAGGGCTGAGCCGCAAATTGATCGTGCGCTGGTTTACAAATGTTTCTTCTAAGTCTTGTGCAAGGGTAGCTTCATCTTTGCTTTTGACCATGATACCATCCATATAAGATTCCACATTTCCGTGCAACTGGGATCCAAATCCAATTTTCACGGCCCTGTCGAAGGTAGAACCTGCGCTCTTTAACCCAAAGGGCATACGTGCAAAGCAGTACGTGCCGCAGGGAGTTATGAATGCACTCTTCTCCTCATTTTCCTAGGACATGAATATCTGATGGTATCCAGAGTATACATCCAGGAAGGAAAGCCGATCACATCTGGAAGTGTTATCAACTATTTGATCAATGTGCAGCAAGGGAAACGGGTCCTTCGGGCATGCTTTGTTTAGATCAGGGAAATTGATGCAAAGCCTCCATTTCCCATTTGCCTTGCGCACCACTACCGGGTTAGCTAACCATGTTGGATGCAATACTCCTCTGACCAAACCAGCTACTTCTAGTATCTTGATCTCTTCAGTGATGAATTGTTGCCTCTCCAAGGCTTGCTTCCTAACTTTCTGCTTGATGGGTCTAGCATGAGGGCAGGCAACAAGGTGGTGCTCAATTACACCAAAAAATACTTTTCCGCCATCGGGAGCCTCTGTTCCCATCACATCAAATCTAGGAGCCTTTTCCAGTAATCTCCCGAAGGGGGAATCGATCAAGGAGAGCATATACATCAACTCCATTGCCTCTCCAATGATGCGTGAGTAGTTCACCACATAGCTACGGGTCCATAGCTAGTAGCTATATGGCTTATTCTCTCTCTTTGTTCTTCAATACCATGTTCTTCATGATCTTCATGGAGATCTATCCGATGTAATACTCTTTTGCGGTGTGTTTGTCGAGATTTGATGAAATGTGGGTTTATGTTCAGATTATCTATGAATATTATTTGAATCTTCTCTGAATTCTTATATGCATGATTTCATATCTTAGCAGGTCTCTTCGAGTTATTGGTTTGGTTTGGCCAACTAGATTGGTAATTCTTGCAATGGGAGAAGTGCTTAGTTTTGGGTTCAATCTTGCGGCATCCTCACCCACTGACAAAGTAGGGGTAGCGAGGCACGTATTGCATTGTTGCCATCGAGGATAAAAAGATGGGGTTTTCATCATATTGCTTGAGTTTATCCCTCTACATAATGTCATCTTACCTAATGTGTTACTCTGTTCTTCATGAACTTAATACTCTAGATGCAGGCAAGAGTCGGTCGATGTGTGGAGTAATAGTAGTAGATGCAGAACCGTTTCGGTCTACTTGACACAGACGTGATGCCTATATGCATAATCACTGCCTTGGATATCTTCATAATTATTCGCTTTTCTATCAATTGCTCGATAGTAATTTGTTCATCCACCGTATTGTTTTCCTTCATGAGAGAAGCCTCTAGTGAAATCTATGGCCCCCGGGTCTATTTTCCATATTATACTTTCAGATATATAAACAAAAATACCAAAAAAATATTGCTGCCATTTATTTACTTTTATTTTAATTTTAGTTCTAGCAATATTTTATATCTATCTCTACCAGATCTCATCCTTTCAAATAACCGTGAAGGGATTGACTACCCCTTTCTAGCGTTGGGTGCAAGTGTTTGATTGTTTGTGTAGGTGCTAAGATTGGGGCCTTGCTTGTTCCTCCTACTGGATTGATACCTTGGTCCTCAACAAACTGAGGGAAATACTTATCTACTTTGCTGCATCACCCTTTTCTCTTCAAGGGAAAACCAACGCAAGCTCAAGAAGTAACAGCGCTCGACACCTCATCCACAAATGACTGATGTGGTGATGAGGTGGAGCAGTAGCAGATTATCTCACACTTGCCAGAGAAGTGACTTGCCGGGTCTTCTCAGGGTGTTTGCGCATTGGTCCCCGACATGCGTCGGGGTTCTTGGCGTGTCTTGGGCCCATCTTGGGCTGTTGTGTAGTGATACGTCCCAAACGTATCTATAATTTCTGCTTGTTCCATGATCTTTTGGGTGACATTGTTATATGTTTTGCTACACTTTTATATATTTTTACACATATTCGGACTAACCTACTAACTCAATGCACCCAGTGCCAGTTTCTATGTGCTGATGTCTTTTTTGCAGGGGCTTTTACCCAATTTTCCGAAGCCCCAAAAATCCTGAGAAAAATATATAAAAATCAGCGTACCAGAAGCTTCGAGATCACCGAAGATGGGCCATAGGGGGGCCAGGGCCTACCTAGGTGACCTCCCGGCGCGGCCTGGCCGCTGGCCGCGCCCACAAGCTGCGTGGGTGGATCCCACCTCCTCTGACGCCCTCCTTTGGCCTATATTTACTCCTCCGAGAGGAAACCCTTCGAACACATCCAGAATCAGGAACTTCTGCATCGTTCCGCCGCCGCAGCGCTTCCGAGATCGGGAGCGTCAGGAGACCTCTTTCCGGCACCCTGCCGGAGGGAGGATTGACCTCCGGGAGCTTCTCCACCGCCATGGACGCTTCCCGGATGTGCCTTGAGTAGTCCTCCTTGGCCCATGAGTCCATGGCCAGTAGCTATGTGATGTCTTCTCTCCAATCTTGTGATTCCATGATTAGCCCTTGTGAGCTGCCCTACATGATCAAGGCATCTATGTAATTCTCTTGCTATTGCTATGCTCGGTTTGTTGGGATCCGATGGATTATGAGATTATGTTCAGATTGTTATGAGTTATATATTTGATTATCCTTTTATATTATGTTCCTTAGTGATTCATGCATGTTCTCCGTTGCTCTTTATTGCTTTGGCCGAATAGTAGATTGTAACTCCAAGAGGGAGCGTTATGCATGATTGTGGGTTCATGCCCCCTTATATCTAGCTTGAGTGATAGAAACATGAGACTAGGGGATGTGCTGTTTCCACCAGGGAGAAAACAATGGTGCTTGTGACCACGGTTGCAAGGATTGTTTACCTTACGCATAGTTCGTTAATGTAGTTGTTCGTTGCTTTGAGTTTACACTTTGGGTGGGGCTCGCAACTTAATACCAGAGAGATGTTCTGGATAGATATCTCAAGGTGGATGATTAGTAAGTAGATGCTGATGAATAAACGGTGTACTTGTCTTGGCGTACTGCCCAATACTATTGAGCCTCTAACTTTCAAGTAGCATAATTAGCATTGTGGTGCGTTTATAATTCTGTCAATTGCTCAACTGTAATTTGTTTACCCAGGCATAGTTGTTTATCGTCTTTTGGGAGAGAGACATCACTAGTGAACATCATGTGACTCCGGTCCATATCACCACCATTGCTTACACCTTCATCATTTACTGCTTTCATTTACTTTTCCGTTGCAATCACTATTACTATTCCCGCTTGTGTTTTGATCCTTTGCAAACTACAAGGCCGGAGAGATTGACAACCTCTCTGTACTCGTTGGGATCAAAGTTAATTGCGTGTGTGTGCAGGTCCACGTCTTTTGTTAGCACCAGAGCAGCAGACACCTACTTGTTCATCCTAGGAGTCCTCCTAGTTCGATAACCTTACAGTCTCCGTGTAAGGGAAAACTTGTTGCTGACTACATCTCAACCTTCCACTTGGGGTAACCAACGAGGAGCGACAAGTATATACATCATCTCGTCATCATGTTGGTCTTGCCGACGTTTTGTGCCGGATGTGTGCTTGGATTGTCGTTGTAGCATCTGCGCTGGTGGGGTTCCCCGTGCTACTACTGCCTGTGCATAAGTTAGGGGCATTGTGTACCCACAGTCTAGTGCACCGACATTGTCACTAGGGTCAGTTGACACACAACTACTCTTGTGCGGTGCTGCCATACAATAAGGGGAATCATCCATGCTGGCACCCCCTTCTGTATCATGGCTATCTCTCAGCATTAGTGTCTTCTCATGCATATATGACTCCTCAACTTCCTTTCGAACTATAGGATACATGTCCCTCCTAATACTTTTGCGCCAGTCTCTGTGCTTACCATCACTCGTAGATTTTTTTTCATGCCGACCTTCTCTTCTTTGCTTAGTGAGAAAGCCATCTTGTGTGGGACATTGACCCCAATACCCCTTACATGACCAGGGGCTCTTTGGTAGTCAGAGCCTCAGACATAATGTCACATGGCCTGAGTTCCTGTAGAACCTTCCATTTTTTGGAAGCCTTTGCCATCACATCATATAGTTCTTGGTCTACTGAGTTCTCAGAGTAATAAGAACCATCTCCATGCCTCTTTGAACGTGCCCGCAAGTAGTCCCTAGCACGAGTGCCCCTAATTTCACTAAAGTTGGCTTGCCGCCCGCAGCTACTGCTTCTTTTCCTCGGTCTCCCATACCAATTTCATGTCGTAGTATCCTGCCACACCCATAGGTGTGTGTGTATGTGTTCTTCTTATGAACTTTCGATTGCATGGCACTCCTCTTAATAAACTCCTCACTGGCCCTGACCCTTTTGAATTATGTCCAGTCTTCCTTTGTAATTTGGGGGTATGAGGGGATTGGGTCCTTGACTTAACTCAAGAACTTCTTGTACAACACATGCTTCCAGTTTCTCCAAGCATTCATGGCCTTCTTCACTGCAGCGTGTTGCACTTCCTCTCTCCACTCCTTAGGAACGTTGAAGTGCGCCATGATCTCCCAGACTATCCCTTGTCGTGTTTCTGTACCAGCCTTCCGAAAACCCGACAGATTAATGTTGAGCCTTGCCCTGCCAACAAATCCACACACACTCCTCAACCTCATGCGTGCTTTATCTAGTTTAGTTGGAACCAAAGACTTCAAATCAATGTCAGTTACTTCTTATACACCTTTAATATGGTGCGCGAGATTTCTTGGAGCGCTCTTCCATCTCTTGACCGGAAGGTGATTGTGGCAACTCTATCCCGTTCATCATTTATTGATACACGATCATCTGCTGTAGACATGTTGACTTCGGACTCAGATGAAGATACATCACCAAAAGTATGACTATCGTCACTGCTAATAGACATCTACAGAGGACACCCGAGAAATTTAAAAAAGGGGGTAATCATAAAAAAATGTAACAACTTGGCAGCTAGCTGTCTAAACATGGCATGTGACCATTCGGAAATGGACAACTAATCTGCTCATTTTGTGTGACTCATCCGCACATGATATGTAACTCGATAATAACTAATTAGAACAAATACAACTTATATGTTAGAAGGTAGATGATGAACATAATTAAATACACTCTCCATTATTTTATAATTGAAAGTGCTAGTTATCGACTACAGGGGGTGAATAGGCGATTTTAATGAAAGCCTTCGAAATAGTGAATGTACTCGAAGAGTGCGGAAGCGATAGGGGATGAGGTAGGGATAATAATCAAGATTCTAAGAAATGCATGGAATACGACAAAGAGATATAGGGCATGTTAAGCATGGTCATCATACACACTAAGATGAATCAGAGTTAAACTCATGATGTATGAAGATAAAAAACAGTTATGAATGTCTTCAAGGTATGCCTTTAGAAAGATAGATCAAGCAATGGCTTTATAGTACACTTAGTTAGTGAGGGAAGGATAGAACTAGTAGCTTGACAAAGACACATGATTTTTTGGACCAGTTCGAGTTGCTGTGACAACTGTATGTCTGGTTAGGGAGGCTGATATTGAACTCAGAAGAACTCGTCTTCACCTTGTTCCCCTTGAGTCGAAGCCTCCCTGACATCGCCCAATCACTCTCGTAAGTGTTCAGGGGAGACTTCCGAAACCCGTACAAACTTGGTCACCTGGCAATCCACAATGACTCTTGGATGCTCTAGACCCAGACGCCTAACCGTCAGGAAGATCACACTCTTCAAGTGTAAGAAGTCTTCAGTTCTCTCAGAATAGAACGACTTCGGATGCTCAAACACACTAGCTCTAGGTGTTTAGGCTTATCCTCGCAAGATATTTCTCTCTCTCAATATCTTTGAGGTGGGTTGCTCCAAAACGACAACAACCGTATCTCTCTAAGCAACCACCTTCTCATGGTGGAGGGGGTGGGCTATTTATAGCCAGCGGACAACCCGACCTGATATGACCAGTATGACCCTTGGTCAATGGCCAACCGACAGGTGTCACAACGGTCGGATGTCAAACACACGCGACAACTTTACTTGGGCTACAAGTAAAGCTGACTCAACCAACACTGGAAGAGATTTCCTCTCATTGTCTTCACACGAAGACATAGGTTTGTGTTGAGCATCACGTTAGCGTCTGACTTTGATTACATCGACCCTACTTAACAATACAGTGGTTCCTATGACTCAGGAAAGAAGAAATGAAACTACCCAAAAGACTTCGTCTTCGTGTTTCATTATATTCAAGCAAATGTCTTTCCGTACCACCAATGGCTTCGGCCATCATTATTGTCTTCTCACATTATTCCGTACCATCCCTAGAGTTAAACTGAAACTCCAGGGACTTCTATCTGTGTTCTCCTGTGAACTCTCACAAACACATTAGTCCCTCAACCACGTCTGTCTTCAATACTCCAAAACTAAACATGGGTGGCACTAGATGCACTTACAATAACCATTTTGGGGAGAAACCAAACCAAATAGGAAAAGGGATCACGAGATAATAGACCTCACCGCGATGGAGGGCATCAAATGACCATTTTTTGTGCAAATCCGACAGGAGAGGTGAGGGTACGTGATCGATATACTCGACGGCGGCTGGTGAGAAAATGAAGACGGAGATGCATGGAATGCCGCATGTTTGAAGCAGTAGTGAAGGGTAGGGTTGATGTCAGTAAGCGGGTAGACGGCTGGGTTGAGCACGACGGTGCGAGAAATGGTTCTGATGTGGATCTGGGTGACGGGAGGGGGAGGGAGCTAGCTATCGATGGAGTTTGGTAGAATACACGGACAAATGAGCAAAATGGGGGAGCGCGTAGGTTTCGAAGGGGGTTGGCGGCTTTGGTGAAAAGGGTGAAAAAAGATCACCGTGCGCCCCGCGGAAAGACCTATGCAAACGGTTTCATATAGTAACGACTGTGCACAAGCAGCATAAATTTGTTCGAAATGAAAACCTGGCAACTTTGAAATGTAGTCGTGACCTCATCGTTTTGTCTCAAAATTGTTCCCGCGTACGCAACTATCGTTGTACCCTAGTATTGATTTTCTGCCTCGTTTCTAGGCTCATTTCATATTTTTCAGCATTTTTTTTATCATTTATGGGGCATTTAGTGCGTATAAATCAAATCTCAACTTCATTAACGTGTGTTGACGAGAGGTGTAAGGACCACTGTTCGATCTGGGTGAATCCTACGGTGCAGAGATACAATCCGTGTGGTTTGAGTTTGGCGGAACTTGTGATGTAGGGACCTTTGAAAACCAAGACATCTCACCTGAAGGATAATAGTTTCCAAATGTAGAGTTGGCATTTCGGACTCTCCAATCGGTGTCAACCACATCCTTTTGCCTTGATTTCTCCCATGGTACGCAAACACCATTGTACTCCTATTATTTATCTTCTAGTGGATTATATAGCTCGTTTGCTACATCTAAGGCATTTTGTTTGCATTTACCATGCATTAGTGCATAAATAAAATGCCAACATGAATTACGTGTGCATGCCGGCAAAGAATCTCTTAGAAATCATTTCCGTGTCACCTTTGTGTGATTTTCATCATTGTGCAAGGAATGAGAGGAATTTTCAAACATTTCGGATAGCAGATTAATGTTGAGCCTTGCCCTGCCAACGAATCCACACACACTCGTAGACCTCGTGCGTGTTTTATTTGGTTTAGTTGGAGCCCAGGACTTCAAATCAATGTCAGTTACTTCGTCTACATATTTAGGATGGTGTGTGGGCTTTCTTGGAGCGCTCTTGTGGCTCTTGACCGGAAGGGTGATTGTGGCAACTCTATCCCATTCATCATTTCTTGATACACGATCATCTATTGCGGACATGTTGGCTTCAGACCTAGATGAAGATACAACGCCAGAAGTATGACTATCGTCGCTGCTAATAGACATCTACAGAGGACACATGCGAAATTCAGAAAATGGAGTAATCATAAAAAATGTAACACCTTGGCAGCTAGCTGTCTAAACATGGCATGTGATCATGTGGAAACGTATGACCAATATGTTCATTTTGTGTGACTCGTCTGCACATAATATGTAACTCAACAATAACTAATTGGAACAAATATAACTTATATATTACAAGGTAGATGATGAACATAATTAAATACACTCTCCATTATTTTATAGACATTTTGGGGACAAACCAAACCAAATAGGAAAAGGGATTGCGAGATAATAGACCTCACCGCCATGGAGGGCATCTATTGACCATTTTTTTGTGCAAATCCGACAGGAGAGGCGAGGTTACATGATCGATATGCTCGAGCGTGGCTATCGAGAAAACGAAGACGGCGAGGCGTGGGAAGCTGCATGTTCAGAGCGGCAGTGAAGGGTAGGGTTGACACCGAGAAGTGGGTACACGTCGAGTTGAGCATGACAACACCGAAAAGGGAGCTAGCTGTCGATGGAGTTTGGTAGAATACGCACACATATGAACGAAACGGGGAGGGAGCGGGTTTCGGAGGGGGTTGGCGGCTTCGGTGAAAAGGGTGAAAAAAGATCATTGTGCGCACTGTGGAAAGACCTATGCAAACGGTTTCATATAGTAACCCGTGTGGACAAGCAGCATAAATTTGTTCAAAATGCAAACCTGACAACTTTCAAATGTAAACGTGATCTCATCGGTTTGTCTCAAAAAAATTCCCACGGTACGCAACTATTGTTGTACCCTAGTATTGGTTTTGTGTCGTGTTTCTGGGGTCGTTTCATATTTTTCAGCATGTTTATCATTTATGAGGCATTTAGTGCATATAAATCAAATACCAACTTCAACAACGTGTGTTGATGAGAGGTGTAAGGACTATCCTTTGACCTGGATGAATCATACGGTTGAGACATATGATTCGTGTGGTTTGGGTTTTGGCCAATCAGAATGCATGACTCACTTTGCGCACACCACGTGTCATCGGCCGCAGTTTAGAAAGCACACGGTTTCAGTTAGTGAACCGTGTGCTATTTGTTCATGCATAACAAACATATTTTCATTTCGAATGCATTTGTGACTTCATCATTTCGCCTTCACTTATTTTCATCGGCAAACAATTATTGGAAATATGCCGTAGAGGCAATAATAAAGTAGTTATTGTTATGTTTCCTTGTTCACGATAATCGTTTATTATCCATGTTGGAATTATATTGATTGGAAACTCAAACACATGTGTGGATACATAGAAAACACATTGTCCCTAGTTAGCCTCTAATATACTAGCTCGTTAATCAAAGATGGTCAAGGTTTCCTAGCTATAGTCAAGAGTTGTCATTTGATAATGGGATCACATCATTAGGATAATGGGATCTATCAACGTAGCATGTGACCGTGTCAGTTTATTGCTATTGTTTTCTACATGTCAAGTATCTGTTCCTATGACCATGAGATCATGTAACTCACTGACACCCTAGGAGTACCTTGTGTGTATGAAACGTCGCAACGTAATTGGGTGACTATAAAGGTGCCCTACAGGTGTCTTCAAGGGTGTTTGTTAAGTTGGCATGGATCAAGACTCGGATTAGTCACTCCGTGTGACGGAGAGGTATCTCAGGGCCCACTCAGTAATACAACATCACAACAAGCTTGCAAGCAATGTGACTAAAGAGTTAGTCACATGATCTTGTATTACAGAACGAATAAATACACTTGCCGGTAACGATATTGAACTAGTTATGTAGATACCGACGATCGAATCTCGGGAAAGTAACATAACGATAGACAAAGGGAACATCATACGAGATTAACTAAATCCTTGACATAGAGGTTCAACCGATAAAGATCTTCGTAGAATGTGTAGGAACCAATATGGGCATCCAGGTCCCGCTATTAGTTATTGACCGGAGAGTGTCTCGGTCATGTCAGATTTCTTACTTCCTTTCTCTTATCTTGATTCAGCGGTATTGTGGGATGAAGTGGCCCATACCAACCTTACTCGTCCATGTACAAGAGACCGGTTCCATCGACTAACATCCAACTTGTTGCATAAAGATGGCTGGCGGGTGTGTGTCTGTCCTACTTTAGTTGAGTCAGATTCGACAGAGGTATTCCTTGTAGAAGGTTAAATAGCAACTTGAATATCACCGTTGTGGTTTTTGTGTAGGTAAGAAGCCTTCTTACTAGATACCCATAGTAGCCATGTAAAACATGCAACAACAAAGTAGAGGACGTCTAACTTGTTTTGGCGGGGTATGTTGTGATATGATATGGCCAAAGACATGCTTTTATATATTTGACGTATGAGATGATTATGTTGTAATGGTTAATATCGACTTAAATGTCGATGCTACGACAATCAGTAGGATCCATAGGGTTGTCTTTAATTATTGTATGACTTGCAATCATTAAGCGCTATGCAGTGCTTTACTATATAGCTAAACGGTAGCAAGGTAGTAGAAGCATGGTTGGCACGACAACCCCGATGACGACACAATGATGGAGATCAAGATGATGAAGATCATGGTGTTATGATAGTGATGATGGAGATCATGCCGGTGCTTTGGAGATGGAGATCAAAAGCACAAGTTCATGGCCATATCATGTCACTTATGATTTGCATGTGATGTTAATCGTTTTATGCACCTTGTTTTTCTTAGGACGACGTAGCATTATAAGATGACCCCTCACTAAATTTCAAGATAAAATTGTGTTCTCCCGGAGTGTGCACCTATGCAAAACTTCGTCTTTTCGAAGAACCACGTGATGATCGGGTGTGATAGACTATACGTTCGCA